>NW_006788818.1:379214-385422 GCF_000442215.2 Lipotes vexillifer | reverse complement strand
TGAGTTATGAATACAAGAAGTTCTTCAAACTACTTTATACTTGTTTTTTTTTTTTTTTTGGAGTATAATTGCTTTACAATGTCATGTTAGTTTCTGCTGTACAGTGAAGTGAATCAGCTATATGTATACATATATCTCCTTCCTCTTGGACCTCTCTCCCCTGCACATCCCACCCATCTAGGTCATTACAGAGCACCAAGCTGAGTTCCCTGTGCTATACAGCAGGTTCCCACTAGCTAGCTATTTTACACATGGTAGCGTATTTATGTCAAGCTTAATCTCCCACCCAGTTCATCCCACCCTCCCCTTCCCGCCCCGCCCTCCCCCCCCACCCCGTGTCCACACGTCTGTTCTCTACATCTGCGTTAGTTTCTTTACTCTTGGTTATGTTTTAAATTTTCCCTAATGGTATTAAAAAGCCCCGTGTTCCCCTGCCAAAGGTAGCCTCCCCAAGGGAATCAGCCCTGGCCTTGAAGAGCTACCCTCTAGTGGGGCAAAAAGGTACAACAGTGCCTGAAATCTGCAAAGAGAGCCAACTCAAGTTAGTGCCCTGAAGGCTCAGAGAAGGAACTGACATGTTAGGCTGGACTAAGCCTTGAAGGGTGAACAGAGTTTTGACAGATATGGAGGAAGGTCATTCCAGGCACGGGAAGAACACATGAAAGACACAGAGGGGGCTTGTTGGCAGAAGGAACTTAACATTTATTAGGCACTTAACACACGTTGTCATATTTAATCCTCTAACAAACCTGTGAGGTAGGACTCATTCTTATTTTACCATGAAGAGACTGAGGCTCAGAGGCAGAGGATAGATCTGGGGTTCCCACCGAGATTGCTTCCGTTCCAGCCTGTGCAGTGTGGGTGGGATGGGTCTTCCCTCTTCATCCACTAGGTTTCAGTGGCTCCCAGAGCAGGCAAGGTTGTCAGAAAGGGCCCCATGGGCGGCAGACTTTTGGCTCTGTTCCTTCTAAAGGGCAAAGGGGATGGATTCGAGCCTGGGTTGCAAGGTTTTCAGGCTGAGGAAGCAGCTTATGGAAAGCCTTGGAGGCCAGGTAGCCTGACCTTGTCCATGCTGCTATGGTTGGAGGATTTGGCCAGGGTGCTGCCTTGGAGAGCTAGCTTTGCTTGCTCAGAATAACCTGGGGATAGACCTGAAGGGATGATTCTGGAACTCCACTCTTGGTAAGAAAGCAGAGCCCAGCCCATATCTCTGGAAGGGGGTCAGGATCTTTTAAGAGCTTTGTTAGAGTCTGGAATCCTTGTTATTTCCCCAAAGTGTGTACTTTGGTAGTCTCTGTTCCCTAAAAGTGATTAATAGTAAAACCCTCAGGGGAAGAAGGGGGCTGCCATCTTGTGAATTCCTGTGTGTGACAAGTACTGCCTTTGATTTGTCATCTAATCCTTTCTAAAACCTTTGAGTTAGGTATTATTATCCCCAACTTACAGATGAGTCCACTGAGGCTTACAGAGATGAAGTGAGTTCCCACAGCTGTACATAGTAGAGCTGAGATTCAAAACCAGTTTTGACCGCAAAGCTTGCCCTGTTTTTGGCAGCTGGGATAATGCGATGGTTAGGAGGTGATATTTTTCTGAGTGGTGCAGGCAGTTCAGATAATACAGGGAGAGGGGAAAGTGTTGGGGCCTTCCCTGCAAAGGAAACAGCATGTGCAAAGCCCAGGGCTGCAGGTGGTTGGGAACCTGGGCAAAGTGGGTGGAGATGCTGTAGGACCAGATCAGATTGGACTGGGGGGAAAGGGTTTGGATTTTACCCAGTAGGCATGGGGAGCCAGGGAAGGATTCTAGGATGGCAGCAGGCAGGTCAAATCTGTATTTTAAAAAGATCCCCTGGGGCAATGTGGATGCTAAATCACACCCTACAGGCCTGAGACCCTCAAGAGGGGTGGCACAATCTACACTAAAGACCGCGGAGCCTGAACCATGACAGTGATGGCAAACTGGGTGTGGGGCCTGCTCCCAGGAGAGAGGGCGCCTGCTTCTGAACAGTGGGCAGCCCTCAGGAGGGCATGCCCCTCTCAGCCAATTCCCCATTCTCCAGTCCCATTCTGTGTCTTTCCTCTAGTTAGTGGGCTGGGCAGGGCTGCTTCCTACTGCTGGGTCAGAATCACTCTCATTAAAGCCATTTACAGTCTCCAGAGGTTTTGCCACACTGATGGTGCTTGTGAGTGTGGGATCACAGCCTTAAAGCATAAGGTAGGACCTTCTGGGCCTGGCCTGAGGTGGTGGACAAGGCTGTTGGAACACTGAGCTGTCCTGGGGTTTACTGACTGAGCCACGTCAGTTTCCCCTCCTGGACTTTAGGTTCCTATCTTTGAAATGTACAAGATCAGGGCCTCCCTGGTGGCGCAGTGGTTGAGAGTCCGCCTGCCGATGCAGGGGATACGGGTTCGTGCCCCGGTCCGGGAGGATCCCACGTGCCGCGGAGCGGCTGGGCCCGTGAGCCATGGCCGCTGAGCTTGTACGTCCGGCAACGGGAAAGGCCACGACAGTGAGAGGCCCACATATCGCAAAAAAAAAAAAACAAAAAAAAACACACAAATGTACAAGATCAGCCTGACCTTACAAGGTTGCTTCACGGTTAATAATAAGTCATAGAAATCATAGTAATAATATGATAAGCAATAGAAGTAGGTCACAGCGTGTGAGCCCATACATATTGTAGGAATTCACATAATACGTTAATCTTCACAACAACCCTGTGAGACATAAACTATTATTATCCCCATTTTATAGATGGGAAACTGAGGCTGAGAGAGATGTGTGACTACAGTCTGCTGAACATTCCTCAAGGGAGGCAGTTGGAAACAATGGGCAACATCTCGTCCTTGTCGGTGGACTTTGCCCTGGGTGGGCAGGGCCTTCAGGCTGGTTCCTCCACAGTTGGCCAGGATTCTGAGAGGGGAGAAGCTCAGTTCTTTCTTTTTTTCTCCAGGGACTTGGGGATTTTTTTTTTTTTTTTTTTTTTTTTTTTGGAGCCCCGAACACCCAAATCCCCCCCACCATCCTCAGGACCAGCTGCTCATCTCCCAAACAAGCTTCAGTTTAGTAGACCTGTACTCCTGTCTGGGGAAGCTCTGGGAGATGAGAAAACACAGACCAAGTTGAGGGTCATTCCCGCTTCTTCACTTCATTCTAGCACTCAGATCTCCAGTAAATTCCTAGAAAGAGCCCAGCTCTCCCTTGCCTCAGGGCTCCTCCCTCACTTACTGGTTTCATTTAACTTCTCTGGGCCTCAGTCTCAACATCAGTAAAATGGAATAATAATACTATAAGAAGTGCCCAATCAATGCTGGATACTGTTCCTTCCGCCTAGATCTCTGCTCTTAGCTCAGCTCTTCCTCCTCCTCCTCCAGGTCTCAGATCAAAGGCCATCTCTTGAGAGAGGCCTTCCTTGACCACCTGCTCTAAAGGAGGCCCGCATCACCCTCAGGCCCATCTTCCAGATCTGTGGTCTTCATAGCACTTACAACTGGATATCATTTAGTTCCACTTAGAGGTTTTTTCTCTTCCACTAGACCCTAGGACTGCTTTTCTGTCATGTTCACTGCTGTATTCCCAGAGCCCAGATCAGAGTAGATGCTCATTTTATTTTATTTATTTATTTTTTGGCCACACACGCAGCTTGTGAAATCTTAGTTTCCCGACCAGGGATTGAACTGGGGCCCGCGGCAGTGAAAGCCCAGAGTCCTAACCACTGGACCGCCAGGGAATTCCCGATGCTCATTTTAAAGCACTTTTTTTTTTTTTTTTTTTTTTTTTTTTGCGGTACGCGGGCCTCTCACTGTTGTGGCCTCTCCTGTTGCGGAGCACAGGCTCTGGATGCGCAGGCTCAGAGGCCATGGCTCATGGGCCCAGCCGCTCCGCGGCATGTAGGATCTTCCTGCACTGGGGAACGAACCCGTGTCCTTTGCATCAGCAGGCGGACTCTCAACCACTGCGCCACCAGGGAAGCCCTTAAAGCATTTTTGAAGGAATGATAAAGTACTCTAAAGCAAATCATTTCCCTCTCTTGGCCCAAGCTTTCTCATCTGAGAAATGAGGATAATCGTGCAGACCTTGCAAGACTGTCAGAAGGATGAGTGATGCTTTAAAAAGAGGAGGCAGACACCGGTTACTGAGGGGGAATCTGAGACTCAAGAAGGTGGAGTAACTGGCCCCAGGTCGCAAAGCGAGTTAAGTGGTTGTGCTCTATTTTTTTTTTTTTTTCCGGTACGCGGGGCTCTCACTGTTGTGGCCTCTCCCGTTGCGGAGCACAGGCTCCGGACGCGCAGGCTCAGTGGCCATGGCTCACGGGCCCAGCCGCTCCGTGGCATGTGGGATCTTCCCGGACCGGGGCACGAACCCGTGTCCCCTGCATCGGCAGGCAGAGTCTCAACCACTGCGCCACCAGGGAAGCCCGGTTGTGCTCTTTTTGCTGTGGCAACTGCCCATGCCCTGCCCATGCCCGCTGGCACAATGACACCCCCAAGATACCCCCTTTACACCTGCTGAGATCCTTCCTTCCATAAAGCCTTCCTGCATTGCTGCTGGACATTTTGTGCCTAGCAGTTTCTGCTGCAGGTTAAGTTCCCCAGGAGGCAGATTCTGAGCGGGAACTCAGTGTGCAGACTTTTACAAGGGGATTTTTGAGGTCAATACCTGCTTGCGGGGAGGAAGGGAAGAAAGGATTGAGCATGAGAACTTAGCTGTGATGTTGTCATAACAGTGGCCTCAAGTGACCCCATGGAGAGTGATGAAGCTGGGTTTTTCCTTCAGAGTTGTCTAGAGTTGAGACAAGAGGGCCAGGCCTTTGAATAGTGCCCCTGCCCCCCAATAGACCCAATAGATTGACGCTGGATTGTGGGCTGCCCCAGATGGGTGGGCAGTTCCCAGAGAGATTAAACTGAGCTCCACCACCAGGCAGCACTCCCAGCAGCTGGGAGGTGCAGTGGGGAGGAGGCTATGGGTTCTTCAGCCGCGAGGGGAGATCTTGGTGGCTAATCACAGTGTCCACCGTGTGCCCAACAGATGAGCTGTTCATATTCATCCCTGCCTCTCAGATCCAGATCCAGTCCCTGGCTTTGGAATAGGGGCACTGGACAGCAACCTGGGTTTGAGGGCACACTTTCTCATCCAAGCCTGAGGACCTAAGGAGGCTCCAAGGCTGGCTCAGCCTGAAATTCCCTGCACCTGTCCTTGCCTGTGCAGCAGCGTCCAAACGCTGAGTGGTTCAGCATCTGAGCCCAGGGACGCTGCCAGAAATGGCCACATCCCCGCCAAGGGAGGAAAGAGCGGTGATGACAGTTCTTGCCATTCGATTCTCATTGTGTGGGAGGCTCTGGCTGAGCGTAGCCCATTCATCATCTCATTCGTGCCCACAACCCCCTGTGAGGCAGTGTCTTCTATGAGTTTCTCTGACCATGGAGGAAACAGGCTCAAGGACAGGAAGCTGCACACCTGGCCTCTTAAATCTTTCTAGTAGAAAGGGACCGAGCTCTTGAGACCCCCAAATCCAAGAGACAAGACTGTACCAGGATACTGTTTATATTAACCCTCAGGATAGATTCTGCCATATGCCCTCCAGAGAGATACTAACACTCCCCATCTCACCAGCACTTATGAGGTCCACACTGCTTTAACCCTTTCCCTCCCAGAGTCAACACTTGCATGGGCCCGGGTGCTGTGTGCTGCTGGGGGGCCTGGGGATTTGGGTGTTCTGGATGAGCCGGACACCCCCCCAGTCCTCCTCCAGTTTGATGTCCCCCTGCTGCAGGGCCTGCTGGATGGCATCAGTAAGGGTGTTGAAGGCCAGGTCCACGTTGCAGTTATTTTTGGCGGAGGTCTCCATGAAGGCCATGCCCAGGGAAGCAGCCAGCTCCTCTGCCTCCTGGGCCGAGACACAACGGGTGCTCTGCAGGTCACTCTTGTGGCCAACCAGCAGGAAGATCGCCTTGTCGGGGCCCTGAGTGGCCATGACCTCCTGGTGCCAGTCTTGGATGTGTTCAAAGGACTTCCTGTTTGTCACATCAAAGACCAGCAGGACACCCACCACATTCCGGTAAAAGGACCTGGTGATGCACCTGACGGTGGGAGGGAGTAAGTTGGGAGAGGCTTATGCCTTCAAGACACCCGATGCAAGACCACGCCCTCTGTACACTGACTGCCTCACACCCCCAAAGCTCATTTCACACTGCCCTGTGCTTCTCTTTCC
>NW_006788818.1:368022-379099 GCF_000442215.2 Lipotes vexillifer | reverse complement strand
GCTCATTTCACACTGCCCTGTGCGTCTCTTCCCCTGTATCTGTCTCTCCCAAGTGACTGTGTGCTCCCCAGTTAGTCAGCAGTTTGATTCCCACACACTCCTGACCATTCCTCCATTCCTAGAGGAAGCCTCATGTTTTCCTGATCGCAGGTCTTTTTTTCCCCACTCTCTGCCTGGCAAACTCCTACACATCCTTCATGGCCAACACGAATCTCTCTTCCTTTCACATCTCCTTTACACCTCCCTCTCTGACCTACTGTGGGCTCTCTCAGCACCCAGGTCATTCATGCCTCCAAGTTTCAATATCGAACATCCCTCTGGGGAGGGCGCCAGGTCTTTATTTTTGTTTGTTTGTTTTTTGTGTTTTTGGTTTGTTTGGCCGCGCCAGGAGTCATGCGGGATCTTAGTTCCCCCACCAGGGATCGAACCCGTGCCCCCTGCGTTGGAAGGCAGTTTCTTAACTACTGGACCTCCAGGGAAGTCCCAGCCTGCTGTTATGTGTAGGATGAAGGACTCAAGAGTGAAGGACCCAGGCCCAGGGCAGAGACCCCCCAGATCTCTACTTGGGCCACTGAGGCTGACCCCTCTGAGGTATCCCCATGCCCAGGTGGACCAGGACTGACCCCGCCCCAGCCAGAGGCCCCTCACGCCAGCCCCTTCTCGTCCCTCCCACCCACCGCGCACCTGAAGCGCTCTTGGCCCGCCGTGTCCCAGAGCTGCAGCTTCACGCGCAGCCCGGCCCGCAACTGCAGAGTGCGGCTGTAGAACTCGACGCCCACCGTGGGCACCGACTCGAGCTCCGGCTCGGGTTCCGGGATCCCAGGCGCGCCCGCCACGTAGCGCCGCAGCAGCGACGTCTTGCCCACGGCCGCGTCCCCCAGTAGCGCGATCCGAAACTGGTAGCGGCAGCCCCCCGCCTCCATGTCGGACGTCTGGCCTCCCGCGGCCCAGCCACCAACTATGCGGCCCCGCCCCCGCCCAGTCGCAGGGCCCCGCCCCCGCCTCAGGGCGGCCGCTGAGCCACCCAGACCCGGGACTGGAGAACCTGAGGCGTCTTCAGCACCCGGGGGTGGGGCCGGACCCCGAGGAAACCACCGGGCCCTGTGGAAACACCTGGACAAGTCACTTCCTTGCTCCGAGCCTCAGTTTCCTCCTCTGTAAAATGGAGATGATAACCCTTACTTCAGGGATGAAGAGATTAACCTAGATAATGTGGGGAGAAAGACTAGGGAGGACCGATAACCAAACGTACACTGGCCTGGGACCAGCAGCGCCAGAGAGTCCGCCGTATTCATCCGTTGGGTGGCTTCTCTCTGCAGCCCCACTCTCTGTTAGTCCCCCAGCCGGGCCCCTGCTGCTGCTGGACCCGGACACACCCCTGAAGAAAGTTGGTTTATAGGTGCTCTTTCCCCGCCAGGTGCCCCTTTCCTGGAGCCCCACTGGCCCTGGCCTGGGGCCTCCCGTTCAGTGTTCAGGGTCAATGTTCAACAGCACCCACTGCTTCCTACCCTCCTGCCTGTGCGGGGCCCCAGGGCCCAGAGAGGGACTTGCACACAGGCAGCAGACAGACCACTGCAATTCCAGAGGGAGTGCAGTTTGCTTGTGGACTGGACAGCTAACATTAATGAGGTGAGATGGTCAGTTCCTTATGCTCTGGGACAGCAACCCTTTGAGAAGGCCAGAGTGTGCCCATTTTAGAGCTGAGGAGACTGACGCTCAGATGTGTGGCTCGTCTCAGGTCACAGTAGGGCTGGGCCTCACATCCAGATTTGTCTCACTCTTCATTACCCCTTTCTGTCACAAAAGGGGACCGCAAAACAAATTCCCAAAGGACCAGGGCTAAGCGGTCAGGTCCCACTTGGATTAGGGGCAAGGGTAAAGCAGGTACATCTGCATTCAAGATGTACTCCACTCTTTCCAGTCTGGCCTTCTTGACACCCAGGACATAAAGGCTGGAGCTCTGGTTGGTCCCAAACAGCTTGTCTGTTGGTTTAATCCCACTATCCTACTGTGGGTGGATGTTACCGGTTTAACTTGTGGCAAATTGGCCGTGGGAAGCAGCTCTCACTAATGCAAACCATCATATCATCACATTTCCTCCTCACACAACCTTGTGAGTAGGTGTTAGTCTGCCCAGTGTTGCTGTTGTTGTTAAATATTTAGCTTTTATTTATTTGGCTGCATTGGGTCTTCGTTGTGGCATGCGGGCTTCTCTCTAGTTGCAGCGTGCCGGCTCTAGAGTGCACAGGCTTAGTTGCCCATGGCATGTGGGATCTTAATTCCCCGACCAGGGATTGAACCCATGTCCCCTGTGTTGGAAGGCGGATTCTTAACTACTGGACCACCAGGGAAGTCCCTGCCCAGTGGTTTTTGTTTGTTTGTTTTTTTGTTTTTTGCAGTACGCGGGCCTCTCACTGTTGTGGCCTCTCCCATTGCGGAGCACAGGCTCCGGACGCGCAGGCTCAGCGGCCATGGCTCACGGGCCCAGCCGCTCCGCGGCATGTGGGATCTTCCCGGACCAGGCCACGAACCCGTGTCCCCTGCATCGGCAGGCGGACTCTCAACCACTGCGCCACCAGGGAAGCCCCCCTGCCCAGTATTTTTTACAGATGAGGCTCAGAGAAGTTAAGTAACCAGCCCAAGATCACTCAGCACGAAGACAGACTAGCTGCCAAGTCTGTTTCTGGCTGGACAGTTTGGGGACCTGGGAAGGCCCAGGTTTTCTTGTGGCTAACTCTAAGCAAATCTGTGAGAAGACATTTTGTTAGGTCTCCTAGTAATCCTGGCTTTTGGTCACCTGCACTAGCCTGAAGGGTCCCAAGTCTCTGCTTGCCTCCACCTCCAGGAGAAGGCACCTCCAGGAGGGGGGGGGGCATCAGCTAGGGTATGTGTGTTGGGGAAGGAACCCGCCCTGCCAGCTCTGCCCAAACCAGGAGGGTCTGCCCCACTCCCACCTGCCCCACTAATTCTTCCATCGGGATGTTCTTATCACCTTGCTCTGTTCAGCTGGAAAAACAGTTTTTGCGTCAGGGCTGTGCAGATCTTCCTCCGCCCATTCCACCCCCGCCTTTCTTTACCCACCACTGGTGCTCCAGCCATGCTGAACATCTTGCCTCTTCTCAGCCCTCTGCCAGGAACACTCCCCTTCTGCTCGTCAAAGGGTAACTAACCCCTACTTCACTAGCCAGTGAGGTCACAGGCCCTTTTGTCCACTGTCTCTCCCTTCTAGGCTCAGACCTCTTGAGAACAAGGACCAGTGGCTGTATCCTCAGTGCTTGGCACAAAGTAGAACTTGGTAAATATTTATGGTTGAATGAATGAATGAATAAAAGTGGGTAAATGCTATTCGTTCATTCATTCACTCATTTATTCATTCAAACACCACAACAGAGCTGGACTGAGGGAGCTACGGGGTCAGAGAAGACCTCTTGGAGAAGGTGAAGCTGAAGTTGGGTCTCCAAGAACAAGTGGGAGCCGGGGAGGTCAGAGAGGAAGCGCACTCCATGCTGGGGCAGCTGGGCAAAGGCAGAGGCATGAAACAGCTTGAAAGGCAGTTTGAACCCAGACGTCCCAGAAGCCTTTGCAGTCAGCATGTGGGCAGAGTGCGCTGTCAGCATCGGACTCCTTGAACTTCCTCTCCTAGATGTTCCTGCTGCGGGTTGGGGTCATGTGCCTGTCCCTGACTGCATCTGGTGCTGGAATCCAGATGTCAGCTGACTTTGCCACGGACTCCCTATGTGACGCAGGGTGCAAGTCATTTCCCTTCTCCAACCCTGCTCCCCCTTCTGCTAAGTGAGGCAAATCATGGCACCCACCTCACAGGGTAGTTCTGGGGTTACTGTGTATCGTAGCAGGTGCACATTTGCATTAGACAGATCTTAGTTTTAGTTCCAAATGATGCTTACTAGCTATGTGGCCTTGGCCAAGTTTTATTCATTCATTAATTAATTCACTTAGTAATTATTTCAATAAATGCTGGCCATCTTTTACATACTTGGCACTTATACAGCAGTGGGAAAAAAAATACACAATTCCTTTTCTTGAAGAGCTCACTTGTAATGGGGAAGACAGAAAATAAACTCATATAAAATGTGATGACAGGGAGCAATAAGTGTTATAAGTAACAAGCCATAGCTTGAAGGGTGGCATGGTGCTATGTCAAAATAGGGTGGTCCGGGGATTTCCCTGGTGGTCCAGTGGTTAAGATTTTGCCTTCCAATGTAGGGGGCGCAGGTTTGATCCCTGGTTGGGGAGATAAGATCCCACAGTCCTTGCAGTGAAAAAAAAACCCAAATCATAAAACAGAAGCAATATTGTAACCAGTTTAATCAAGACTTTAAAAATGGTCCACATCAAAAAAAAATAGGGTGGTCCGAGGTGACAACTGAACAGAAAAACAGGGGAAGAGAGGGAGCGAGCAGCATGGTTGTCTGTGATATACAGCGAGGACAGTTCCAGGCAGGAAGAACAGCAAGAGTGAAGGCCCTGAGGTTGGAGCAGGCAAGGGATGCGCCAAGAGCACAGAGGCCAGAGAGAGGGAGCTGAATGTATGGGGAGCAAGTGGTGAGCAATGAGAGCAATCACCTGTGGCTTCAGAGGCCATCATGGGGACTTCAACTTTTATTCCAAATGTGCTGAGAAGTCAGTGATTTGGGGACAGGTGAATTACATGATCTGAATTTTCTCTTGCTTACTTTTTTCTTTTTTTACATCTTTATTATATAATTGATACATAATAAACTGCACAATGGCAGTATTTCATTCTTTATGGCTGAGTAGTATTCCATTGTATATATGGACCACATCTTTTTTTTTAGTTTTTTAAAAAATAATTAATTTATTAATTTATTTTGGCTGCGCGCAGGTTTTCTCTAGTTGCGGCAAGCGGGGGCTACTCTTCGTTGCGGTTGTGGCTTCTCATTGTGGTGGCTTCTCTTGTTGTGGAACACGGGCTCTAGGCACATGGGCTTCAGTAGTTGCAGCACATGGGCTCAGTAATTGTGGCTTGAGGGCTCTAGAGTGCAGGCTCAGTAGTTGTGGTGCATGGCTTAGTTGCTCCGCGGCATGTGGGATCTTCCCAGACCAGGGATCGAACCTGTGTCCCTGGCATTGGCAGGTGGATTCTTAACCACTGTGCCACCAAGGAAGTCCCTCGACCACATCTTCTTTATCCATTCATCTGTTGATGCACATTTAGGTTGCTTCCATGTCTTGGCTACTGTAAATAGTGCTCCTATGAAAATTGGGTGCATGTGTCTTTTCAAATTACAGTTTTCTCTGGATATATGCCCAGGAGTGGGATTCCTGGATCATATGGCAACTCTGGTTTTTTAAGGAACCCCTATACTGTTTTCCATGGTGGCTGCACCAACTTATATTCCCACCAATGCTGTAGGAGTTTCCCTTTTCTCCATACCCTCTCCAGAATTTGTTATTTTTAGCCTTTTTAATGATGGCCATTCTGACTGGTGTGATACCTTATTTTGATTTGCGTTTCTCTAATAATCAATAATGTTGAGCTTCTTTTCATGTGCCTATTAGCCATCTGTACAGAAGATTCAATATGGTTAAGATGTCAGTTCTTCCCAAATTAATCTAGATTCAATGCAATACAAATAAAATCCAGTAGGCTTTTAAAAAAATTTAAATTAGCTGATACTAAAATTTATATGGAAATGCAAAGGACTGAATAGCTAAAACAATTTTGAAAAAGAAGAACAAAGTAAAAAGCTACAGTAACCAGGAGAGTATAGCACTGAATACAGAAACAGACCTACACATATGGTCAACTGAATTTTCTTTTTTTTTTTTTTTTGTGGTACGCGGGCCTCCCACTGCTGCGGCCTCCCCCGCTGTGGAGCACAGTCTGCGGACGCGCAGGCTCAGCGGCCATGGCTCACGGGCCCAGCCGCTCCGCGGCACGTGGGATCTTCCCGGACCGGGGCATGAACCCGTGTCCCCCCTGCATCGGCAGGCGGACCCTCAACCACTGCACCACCAGGGAAGCCCATGGTCAACTGATTTTTAACAAAGATGCCAAAGCAATTAGATGGCAAAAGATGATCTTTTACAAAATTGGAGGTGGAACAATTGGATAGGCAATACGCAATAAATAAAAAACCAAACAAACCTTGATTCCTACATCACATGATACACAAAAATTAACTCAAAATGTATCATAGATCTAAATATAAGAGCTAAATGAACCTTAGTCTCATTATTTTAGAGACTTACAGTTTCATTTTTTTCCCATTTATTTATGGCTGTGTTGGGTCATCGTTGCTGTGCACAAGCTTTCTCTAGTTGCAGTGAGTGGGGGCTACTCTTCATTGCAGTGCGTGGGCTTCTCGTTTCAGTGGCTTCACTTGTTTCGGAGCTCGGGCTCTAGGTGCACGGGCTTCAGTAGTTGTGGCACGCGGGCTCAGTAGTTGTGGCTCACGGGCTTAGTTGCTCCGCAGCATGTGGGATCCTCCCAAACCGGTGTCCCCTGCATTGGCAGGCGGATTCTTAACCACTGGACCACCAGGGAAGTCCAGAAATAGATTCTTGACGCATCTTAAAGGTGAACACAGGATTTGCTGATGCATTGGAAGTGGGATATTAGAAGAGGGGTCCTGGGTCACCCTAAGGACTTACTGATAATAAATAGCCATCCAAGTGTAGATGTCACGGAAGCAGCAGGATATCAAGTCTGGAGCTCAGAAGAAAAGCGGAAACACATTTGGAAGTCATCAGAAAGTTTCTTAACCCTCATACAGTCTGTCGCCTTCTCCACAAAATGGGAATAATAGTAACACTTCTTAAAGTGTAAGTAAGGATAAAAACTTTTTAAAGTGTATGTAAGGATGAAAACTGATGAACAGATTACGCACAGAATAGGTGCTTAACTCTTGACAATTACTACTTGCTTTTATATTGACGCTTATTCATTCTATGGACAAAACGTGCACATGGCACAGTGATTATGAGTGTGCTGTTTGAGGTGGACTTCCGCATTCCAGTCCTTACCTCGCATGCTAGCTGTGTGATCCATTCCTCAGTTTCCTTATGTGTGAAAAAGGCATAATTATAATACCCACACACAGGGTTAATGAAAACTAGCTGAGATAATGGAGCACAGTGTACTTAGCAAGCACTCAATAAAATTTTTTATCTATCAGCGTTACAGATGAGGCTTGAACAAATAATGCATTCATCTCACGAGTACTGTAATCAGTCGCCTCTTACTTTTGGGAAGGAAGCCCTCCCCAAGATCCCTCTCCGAGAAGACCTCACAGAGCTCCTTCCCGAAATCACTCAGTCGCTGCTCCTCCACGTGCCCACGGCGGTCTGAACGCAGCCCTTTCTCAGCTCACAGGGTTAACGGTTAACTTTCCGGTGTCGAAAGTCTTCCCCGGACTGAACTCCAGATGGCACAGTGGTATCTGTGAGCCCAGTGCCCGGTATTGGACATTCACTGAAGGCTGAAGGAAGGCGGAGGAACCTCTTCCGGTCCGGAAGAAACCACAAGGTTTCTCCATCTGGGTGAAAAGGGTCTCGCCCCGCACGCGCTTGGGGCTGGGAGCCAGACACGCGGCCCGCGCTGGTGGCGAAAGAACTACAATTCCCAGCAGTCTGCGCGGCGCGCAGCTCCAACTGTCAGGCACTGCCGCGAAGGGCGGGACCTATATAAACCCCTTCTCGGCGCGCAGCTTTCTTTTTTTCCGGTTACCGCGTCCTTGATCTCTTGGCTCTTCGGGTTCTCTGCTAAGGTCCACGCCCATCCTCCGCCGTACCCGGCCTTAGCCTCTGCGCCACCGCCGCCACACTCGCCGGAGCTGCTTCCCGAGGTTGCGGGATGTTGAGCGCAGCACGGAGGACCCTGGCCTGCCGACCTGGTCGGATCAAGGTCCGGAAGACCACGTTGGCCGCATGCGCAGTGAAAGGAGCCGGAACCTGTGAGGGCCGCGCCCTGCTCCCGCCTCTGCCCGCAGGGCCTTGTGCTCCGGTGTGACGGGTGAGTAACGAGGGCAGGCCGCCGGGTGCACGGCAGTTCTGGGACTGAAGTGGCTTAATTTGGGGGGAGACCACGTGATGGGGTCAGCCAGACCTTGAATCTGCCTGTGACAGCTAGCTGCTTGGTGATCTTCGGCAGGTGACTTCCGTGCCTTCATCTAAATTATCTGGCTGCACAGCACATGTTAAGGAAGTCACCATGGTGGGTATAAGGACAAGGTTTTCTGTCTTTAGTCATTCAGATACTATTTTGAATCCTAGGTTTGTCACTTTTTCCATTGATAGACAACTTTCGGCAAGTAACTTAGTCTAAGTCTTATTAAAAATGGGGATGATAAAATGGTCCAGTGAAGATAAACGAGACAAAACACTGGCACATAGTAAAACAAAGTGGTGATTGGGACCTGTAGGATGTTTGTTCTCTTTTTTTAGTCTCCAGAGTGTCCCAGTAGATGAATTGGTGATAAGTCCTGATGCACAGGATTTAGGTGAGTCTGAGGGCTACACAGTGTTGGGCCTGCCCTGTGGCCTGGATTACCCTGTGGCCCTTATCGAAGCTGCAGCTGCTTCCACATAGCTGCTGTGGTCAAAAAGGAGCCCAGAGTGACAGTTTTCCTTGACGGTCGCTGTTCTGTTTGCTGTAACTGATCTGCAACATTTCAGGAAAAGACAGCTCCCATTGTACCTGCCATTTCTCAGGTATAGCCAGAGACCTTTATTAGAGTTGACACATTTCCAGAGGCCAGCAGAAATGTTCCACTGATGGGGTCATCAGTGTCAACAGATGTTAACAGAATAAGGCTTTTGAGAAGTAGCTTGCAGAGGCCAAGAATCAGCGTGGAGGGGTAGATGGGGGTGGGTTAGATAATCTGTACTGGGAAAATCCCGTGGCAGGTGGTGCAGATCTTGGTCGTGCTTTGGGTCATTGCCCTGAAAAGCTTATGGCATCAGTACTTAGGATCAAAGGCTAGTCAAAAACCGTAGTTCTGGGCTTTCCTGGTGGCGCAGTGGTTGAGAGTCCGCCTGCTGATGCGGAGGACACGGGTTCGTGACCCGGTCCGCGAGGATCCCACATGCCGCGGAGCAGATGGGCCCGTGAGCCATGGCCGCTGAGCCTGCGCGTTCGGAGCCTGTGCTCCGCGACAGGAGAGGCCACAGCAGTGAGAGGCCCGCGTACCGCAAAAAAAAAAAAAACACAAAAAAACCCGTAGTTCTGAAGACCAAATGAAGGGAACAATTAAGATCATTCAGGACAATTGTGTTCTCCTTTTAGCTGTGCCAGATTGAAGGTTCCAGGATGACTGGTGAGTGAAGACTGGGGTCATGACAGTGATGGAACACAGCAGCCTCAGGACCTGGTGGGTTTTCTGTAGGGACGTAATTTGGGAGCTACCTAGTGGCTCAGTACAGCATGTTCCCAAGTGCTATGGCTTGTTGTGGCCATGGGATCTCCAACTGCATGCAAGAGCAACTTGGAGAGACTTTGACAGCACAGGTCAGCATAATACCTGCAGCTGCCACTCGCCTTTCCTATAGTACCTCAGGACCTGGGCTGGAAGCCTTCCACCTGAGTCCATGTGTTTCCATCAGAAAAGTCAGCTTCTGTGTATGGATCAACTTTTTGGTTTAGAGCTTCCACACTTTTTTTCTGCAGGTTGCCCCCAGGTTTTACTGGCAGTGCCTGATACTGAAGTATCTGAAAATACCAGCTTGTTGCTGGAGCCATGGTTTAGAATAAGGTAAAGTTGGATGTTGAAGACAGCCTGACCCTCCGGTTCCCTTTCCCATCAGATCTGAACCTTGGTCTTGGTGGTCGTAAGAGGAGGAATAGTAGTACTGAAGCTATGCTCACGGTGTCTGCTTATATAGCATGTGGGCTAGTTTCAAACAAGGTTGAATTCTCTTGGAACTTGTTGCCTCCTCCCCTGTAAAATGGGATAATCTTAGGCTTAAAGGGAGGCTGTATGTGAAACTGGGCAGTTGGTATATAGTGATTGCTGACTAATATTTCTGTATTTGGGAGGGATTTATCCATAGCTTTCTTGACTCCTGATCAAGTGTTCTTTTTTTTCCCTCCTAAGATGTGTTACCAGTAAAGCTGTCTTCTTCTGTGATTGTGGATCTACAGAGTTGGGTGAGTTGAATGTCTGCCAGAAGCTTTCACACAACTTCCTTGCAGTTTCCATTAGTATTTCACTGTTATCACCCTAAGCAGTGTAGCCAGTAGATAATAAGGCTACTCAGGTCTGTGTGTAAAAGTCTTCTTTGTAATATATCATTTACATCTGGCCTTGTGTGCTGTATTTGTTGGCTCTTCATAACCGTAGGACAAAAAATAAATGTTTACAAGTGTGACTTGGTCTGCTGGATTTGCCTATGCTAAATGCCAAGAACACACTTGCAGAGTAGAATGTGGCAGAAGGGACAGCCCTGTGTCTTTACAGCAAGGGCTGACTACTGTGAATGCAGTAATGGCTTGAGCTCATGCTCATTGGTTTTGGTAACCTTGGAGTCTTACCCACCCCTCTCCTGGGAGAGTGGTTCTATTCCAGCTCAAGGTATTTTTTCAGGCTATGACTGGTCCAGGATGAAACCTAATCTGAGTGGACATCTATGGATGATAAATGCGGATATGGGACTGAGACCAGCCCTTAGGAAAACCTGGGTGGCATTGATTAATTGGGGCATTATTAACATACTGGTGTACACTTCTTTTTCAGGAGAGAAACACTACAGGAAGAGGCAAATGAAGAGACAAGGGGCTCTTTGAGGTGGAAACACCTTTTTTTCTTTCTGATGCTGGTACCTGGCATACAAGTGACCAATAAAAGATTCCTGGATGTATGTTTGTGTCAGTTTTCTTGATGTCCCTCAAATTGTTGGTTATTCCCTATTTAAATACTCTGTAAGACTTAGAATGAATTACAGTCTCAATTTCTGAAGAAAGGTTGATCTCAGAAAGGAACAAAACAATCAGTTCTATAATTGCAATTGTATTACTCTTGCTGAGTGAGAATTCAGGCTGAGCGCAGGACTGGTACTTAATGTACTGGGGAGGTATACTCCGCCTCCCCCCCCCCCC
>NW_006788818.1:345278-368012 GCF_000442215.2 Lipotes vexillifer | reverse complement strand
CCCCCCCCCCCAGTTTCCTAGCACAAAGCTATAGGTAAGGCTTTTCAGGAGGGTCCTTGTGGTAAGTTAAATGGGATCTCCTAATTTATTTGGAAAATAAATACAGAGATGGGTAAGGCTGGCATCAAGATCTGGTTTGGTGATGGTTGACCTCATGGTCAGGTTACTGGTTCCTATATATAAATGGATTAATATCTACTAACAGGTGGGCTTGGCACAGATAGTACAGGCTTTACCTAAAACAATCCAGGACTTTTGGTCTAGCTTAAGCTGGCTCCAACACCTCTCTCAATGGGCCACTTCCTCCCCAGTCTGAATAATGAACTCTGCCTAGCCACCAGACTGGAAGCAAGTTTGTTGGGGGAAGGGAATACCTGAAAGCAGATAATTGCCCACCATTTGGCACGATTCCTGCAGGCAGTCCATGCATTCTGACCTCAAGAGAACCTTAAGGATTAATGTGCCTGTCACCTAAGAAGTTGGTTTTAGTAACTGTTAACTTTGGTGGTTAATCCTTATCTCCAGGAGTGTAGACAACCCTACCTGGATAAATGATTATTGTTCAAAGATAAACTGGAACCTCATTCAACCCTCTTCTAACAACTGGTCCCTTCATTTTCAAACTCATATGGCTCAAATGAAGGCAGCAGTATCCCAGGAAATGAATTCATAATTTCAGGAAACAGTTGATTACTAAAATCTTAACAAATTTCAAAAAAGGTAAAAGTTCTTGAAAATCTTTTTTTAAAAAAGGAGTCTCTTAGCTCCCTCACAAAGCCCACTGTGGCTTGTGCCTTGTCCTGGCTACATCACAGCGGGGATCTCTGAAGACACTGTATCCAGGGGCTGCCAGTGACAGTCCATCAGTGCGTCGTACAGCTCCTCGCTCTGCTCCATGAACTCCTTGTTGGCCTCAGTCACATCCAGCTGTGGCATGGGGTCTGGAAGAGAAGCAAGGATGGGTTCAGGGGGCACAGAGGGGAGAAGCACTCAGCAGCCACAAGAGACTCAGTACTCTCCTTCCTCTCGTGGGCTGACAGCACTGCCCTGCAGGCTTTCTGTGAGGATGAAAACAGGGTAATGCACAGTTGACACTTGAACAGCATGAGTGTGAACCGCGTGGGTCCACTTGTATGTGGATTTTTTCAAGAGTAAACGCTACAGTACTACACTATCCACAGTTGGTTGAATCTGAAGATGTGGAGTAACAGGATAGGGAGGGCTGACTATAGGTTACATGTGGATTTTTGACTTGTGAGGTTGGTAGGTGCCCCTAACTGTTGAGCTGATCAAGGGTCACCTGTACTCAGAATGTAACACATGTAATTAGAACTCAAATAATGGCAGCTGTTACTCCACATTTATTAAACACTACACATATCTCTAGCTGTCACATGCACCGGATTTTCTGATGTGGTCCTGTTTTTCAATTTGGGTTTGGAAAATCTGATCAACAAAATAATCATGAACAATGAATGTCTAATGAAAGAGCTATGGTCAAATACAGGAGCTGAAACACCAAGTCCTGTATTTTTAAACTCGTCTTTCTTGATTGCAATAGTGGTATTTGTTCACCAGAAATCATGACAAAATACATATAGTTTTCTTTTTTTTTAAACCCCTAACAAATTATCCTTAGGAGGGAATTGAAAATGAACCTCAGCTGCATCCAACTTGGATGAGTCTCACAAACAAAATGCTGAGTATTGAAAGAACCAAGACAGTACATACAGTACAATGGCATTGAAGTTCAAAAACAAGCAAAACCAAACCCTGCTATTTAGGGATGCATATCTATGTGATAAAACTATAAAGAGAAGTTTTGTCCCTACAAAACCCAATACAGTAAGTAGTTTTCCTTAGCGGGGTTGGGGGTTGTGACTGTGGGAATGTTGGCAATGTTTCCACTTGACCTGAATGAAGGTTTCATGGGCATTTCACCATTACATGTCAAACTATACATGTTTTATCTACTTTTCCATGTACTTGTATTTCACAATTCAAAAAGTTTAAAAGAATCCTCAGTTACTATGACTGATAACATTTTATATTTTCCTTTCAGTATTGTTGGTTTAAAATGCACACACCCAGAGCTTCCCTGGTGGCGCAGTGGTTGAGAGTCCGCCTGCCGATGCAGGGGACACGGGTTCGTGCCCTGGTCTGGGAAGATCCCACGTGCCGCGGAGCGGCTGGGCCCGTGAGCCATGGCCGCTGAGCCTGCACGTCCGGAGCCTGTGCTCCACAGAGGGAGAGGCCACAACAGTGAGAAGCCCACTTACCGCAAAAAAAAACAAAAACAAAAACAAAAATGCACACACCAGGCCTTCCCTGGTGGTTAAGACTCCGTGCTTCCAAAGCAGGGGGCATGGGTTCCATCCCTGGTTGGGGAAGTTCCGCATGCCTAGGGTGTGGCCATAAATAAATAAATTTAAAAAATAAAATGTACACACCCATTCATTAAAACATTTTAAAATTAACTGGAGAAATTAAAGATCTTAATAAAGAAATCCCACGTACTCTGACTGGAAGACAAATACAGATGGTCCTCGATTTAATGATGGTTTAACTCACGATTTTTCAACTTTATGATGGTAAAAAAGTGACACACATTCAGTAGAAACTGAATTTTGATCTTTTCCCGGGCTAGCGATATGTAGTACAATATTCTTGTGACGCTGGGCAGCAGCAGTCACATGATCACGAGGGTAAACAAGTAATACACTGAAACTGTTGTTTTTCACTAGGATTACAGTATTCAATAAATTGAGAAAATCAACAGTTTATCATAAAATAGGGTTTGTGTTAGATGATTTTGCCCAACTGTAGGTTAATGTTAAGTGTTCTGAGCCTGTTTAAGCTAGGCTAAACTATGACGTTCGGTAGGTTAGGTGTATTAAATGCATTTTTGACTTAATGTTAAGTCGAGGAAGATCTGTATTGTTAAGATGGCAATACTCCCCAGAGTGATCTATAGATTCAATGTGATCCCTATCAAAATCGCAGCTGCCTTTTTTTGTTGTTGCAGAAATTGACAAGCTGATCATTAAATTTGTATGGAAATGCAAGGCACCCAAAATAGCCTGAACAATCTTCAAAGATAAAAGCTACTAGAAAAAAATAGAATTTTTACAACTCAACAAAAAGACAACCCAATTTAAAAATGGGCAAAAGACTTGAATAGACATTTCTCAAAAAAAGATATACACATGGCCGATAAACATACGAAAGTATGCTCAACATCATTAGCCGTCAGAGAAGTGCAAGTCTAACCATAATGAGATACCACTTCAAAGCCACTAAGATAGCTAAAATGAAAAATAATGACTGTTGGTGAGGATGTGGAGAAACTGGAATTCTCATATGCTACTGGGAATGGAAATGCTTCAAGCCCTTTTGGAAAAGTTTGGCCATTTCTCAAATGGTTAAAAAGAATTTACTACATGATCCAGCAATGCACTCCTAGGTATATACCCAAGAGTACTGAAGACTTTTCTATATCCACACAAAAACTTATACACGCATGTTCATAGCAGCATTATTCATAATACCAAAAGTGGAAACAAATGTCCATTAACAAAATGGATATCCATACAATGGAATATTATTCAACCATAAAAAGAAATGAATGACATGCTACAACATAGATGAATCTTGAAAACACTAAGTGAAAGAAGTGAAAGAAGCCATTCACAAAGGACCACACATCATACATGATTCCATTTATTTAAAATGTCCAGGATTGGTAAATCCAAAGTAGATGAGTGGTTGCCAGGGAAAGGATATTGGAGAGTGACTGCTAGGGGTTTCACAGGGTTTCTTCTGGAATTAGTGGTAATGGCTGCAAGACTTTGTGACTATTCTAAAAACTACTGAATTCTACACTTTAAAAGGGTGAATTTTATTTTATGTGAATTATATCCCCCAAAATAAAAAACAAAAAACCCTAACTGGGATCTTCCTGTATATCCTATTTCAGGACTTTTTTCACTGAGAACATTTTCCTATGTCAATATTCTTAGAGAAAGACATGATTTAATAAAACAAACAAAAAGTCTTAAGAAAAACCTTACTGGACTTCCCTGTTGGCACAGTGGTTAAGAATCCACCTGCCGGGCTTCCCTCGTGGCTCAGTGGTTAAGAATCTGCCTGCCAATGCAGGGGACACGGGTTCGAGCCCTGGTCTGGGAAGATCCCACATGCCGCGGAGCAACTAAGCCCGTGAGCCATAACTACTGAGCCTGCATGTCTGGAGCCTGTGCTCCGCAACGGGAGAGGCCCTGACAGTGAGAGGCCTGCGCACCGCGATGAAGAGTGGCCCCCGCTCGCCACAACTGGAGAAAGCCCTCGCACAGAAACGAAGACCCAACACAGACAAAAATAAATAAATAAATTAAAAAAAAAAAAAAAAAATCCCCCTGCCAATGCAGGGGACATGGGTTCAAGCCTTGGTCCAGGAAGATCCCACATGCCGCGGAGCAACTAAGCCCGTGTGCCACAACTACTGAAGCCCGCGCACCTAGAGCCTGTGCTCCACAACGAGAAGCCACTGCAATGAGAAGCCCGCACACCGCAATGAAGAGTAGCCCTCTCCCTGCAACTAGAGAAAGCCCGGGCGCAGCAACTAAGACCCAACGCAGCCAAAAATAAATAAATAAATTTATTAAAACAAACAAAAACCTTACTGTATTTGTCTAACAAATCCCCTATTATTAGATATTTATCTGTACTGATATCATTTTGGGATAAAATCTTTCAGGTAAAATTGATTCAATGGACATGAACATTGTAAGAATTCTTTACAGAAACATAGTATATTTTAATTTGTATTTGATTACTAGTATTAGCAGTGTGATGGTTACATTTTATGTGTCAACTTGGTTAGGTTACTGGTGCCCAGTCTAGATGAAGATATTTTGTAGATGTCGTTAACATCAACAAATCAACTGACTTTAAGTAACGATTACTCTCAATAACATGGGTGGGCCTTAGCCAATCAATTAAAGGCCTTAAGGCCTTAAACTCAAGGTTTCCCAAAGAAGGAATTCTACTTCTAGGCAGTAATACAGAAATTCTGCCAGAGTTTCCAGCTTGCTGGCCCACCTTACAGATTATAAATACGTATATCCTATTGGCTCTGTTTCTCTGGAGAACCTTGACTGACACAAAATAATGTATGTTTAAATTCTTTTTTCTTGTGGTTTATAGACCATTTGTGCTTCTTTTGTATATTTTTTCCCCTTTTTTATATATTTATTTATTTTTGGCTGCATTGAGTCTTCATTGCTGCGAGCAGACTTTCTCTAGTTGAGGTGAGCACACATTACTCATCGTTGCGGTGCGCAGGCTTCTCATTGCAGTGGCTTCTCTTGTTGCAGAGCACGTGCTCTAGGCACGCGGGCTTAGTAGTTGTGGCTCAAGGGCTTAGTTGATCCGCAGCTAGTGGGATCTTCCCGGACCAGGGCTCGAACCCGTGTCCCCTGCACTGGCAGGCGGATTCTTAACCACTGTGCCATCAGGGAAGTCTCTTCTGTAAATTGTTTCCAGTTTTCTCAGCTACTCTTTTTTTTTTTTTTTTAACATCTTTATTGGAGTATAATTACTTTACAATGGTGTGTTAGTTTCTGTGTAACTTCTATCTATTGGTCTTGGTTCCATCTTTTAGCATCTTTTGCAGTACGTGGGCCTCTCACTGCTGTGGCCTCTCCCGTTGCGGAGCACAGGCTCCGGACGCACAGGCTCAGCGGCCATGGCTCACGGGCCCAGCCACTCCATGGCATGTGGGATCCTCCTGGACCGGGGCACGAACCCGTGTCCCCTGCATCAGCAGGCGGACTCTCAACCACTGCGCCACCAGGGAAGCCCTCAGCTACTCTTAAGAATCAACCAGTGAGTGCTGAATCAACCAGTCAGTGGTGAATCTTTTCACATAAGTACTGTGTCCGTTTCTGCCACCAGAGGGATATTTCTTTCTCTTGTAATTTTAATCTAAATTATGAGTTGAGGCTTTGAGCATGTACAGCATCTCCATATGGAAACTCCAGTCACTCCACTCAGTGGAGGTATCAGCATATGGGAACAGACTAGCAAAGGGCTCCATCAAGGGCAGGCATTTGTTTTCTTGTTGTTTTTCATTTGCTTGTTTGTTTGCGGTTTTTTTTGGCCGTGCCACATGGTTTGCAGGATCTTAGTTCCCCGACCAGGGACAGAACCCAGGCCATGGCAGTGAAAGCCCCGAGTCCTAACCACTGGACCACCAGAGAATCCCCAAGGGCAGGCATTTGGGTGTGTGGAACTCTATGGACACACGTACAATAAAGCACCCTTCCTCACTCTGAAGACTGGGCCTGGAGGATGGCCTGTTGAGCCAAGGGATAGATGAAGAAAGATGACAATCCCTGCGGTGTCCCATCACTGTGTGGCTATTAGGTTGAAATGGGAGGTGTTAGGGAATTCCCTGGCGGTCCAGTGGTTAGGACTCCACGCTTTCACTGCCAAAGGTGTGGGTTCAACACCTGGTGGGGGAAGTAAGATCCCGCAAGCCATGCGAGGTGGCCAAGAAAAAAAAAAGGGAGAAATCATAACTGTGTGGTAAAGAGCATGAAGTCTGGGGCAAGACTGCAGGGGTTCCAAGACAGTCCACCTCTTGCAACTATGCTGACCTTGAACAAGTAATTTAACTTCTCTACCTGTTTTCTCTTCTGTAAAATCAAGATAATTGTGGTACTTACCTCAAAGCCGTAGTGGAGGTAAAATGAGTTAATACATGTAAAGTGCTTAGAACAATGCCCTGCATATAGTACAACCTATTAGCTATTATTAACTACCTAAGCTTCAGTTTTTCTTTTCTGTAGAATGGGGTTTATAACAGTACCTACTCATCAAAGTGTTGACAGGCAGCAGTGCCTGGCACAAAATATGTTGGCTATTATTATACTATTAATGGATGAGAAAGAAATAGAAAAATTCTAAGGAGTTATACACAAATATTATTACAATCAGGATAATTTCTTTAAAAAGGAGGCAATGCAATGTTTCCTGCAGGACACGGTGAGAGACTGAGGATAGAAAGACAGGGACCCCAGGTTCAACCTTGCTTCTAACTCACTGTGTGACCCTGAGAAGACAGCGAGGATCGCCAACTCCCCATCCGCCAACTGAGCTCAATGTCCTGCCCAGCCCACCCCTAGGGTCACTGCTGCCAGAATTAGATGACAGCACATAAGTGAAAGTGCTTTAAAATGCTATTAAGTATATACAATATTCCTATATGTATAGTTTTTTAAAACATTTTAATGAATTATATGTCATTTCTCCCAATAGATATTAATATAATAGCTGCCCCTCCCACTAACAGATTTGCTTTATCCAATAGATGTTTCTTCTGCTGGTCAACAGCTTAATCATTTGTATGAATCCCTCTAAATACATAATCGCGCTCTTGTTCCTCTTAGCAATTTTCCCATTAATATTTAAGTAAGCTTACCTCCCAATTTGAAAAATTAAATTTGAAAAAAAAAATGCTACGGAGTAGACAAGTTTGTTTTTTGCCTGCAGATGTTTCCTTTAAAGGATATTTTGCTTACAGATCACACTTTCCCTATGACCTTCTCTTTCTTTTTTTTTTAAAATAAATTTATTTCATTTATTTATTATTTTTGGCTGTGTTGGGTCTTTGTTGCTGTGCGCGGGCCTTCTCTAGTTGTGGTGAGCGGGGGCTACTCTTTGCAGTGCGCGGGCTTCTCACTACAGTGGCTTCTCTTGCTGCAGAGCACGGGCTCTAGGCACACAGGCTTCTGCAGTTGTGGTGCACAGGCTTCAGAAGTTGTGGCTCACAGGCTCTAGAGCGCAGGCTCAGTAATTGTGGCGCACAGGCTTAGTTACTCCATGGCATGTGGGTATTCCTGGACTAGGGCTCGAACCCGTGTCCCCTGCATTGGCAGGTGGATTCTTAACCATTGCGCCACCAGGGAAGCCCCTGACCTTCTCTTAAAGAATAATTCTTAAAACAGACTTAGAAAAAGACTCAAAGTTTAAAATCTATCTTACATAAAGTTTTATTTACTTAGAAATCAATGTCTGATTTTTTGACAACTGTTATTTCTTTAAACCTTAAACCTAACATCTGTTCAGAAACATGTTGAAAAAAAATCTTGTTTTTTATAATTTTGCAAACCTTAGAAACTCCTTTAAGAAGTACGAATATCTCATTTGAAAAAAACATTTGTCTGATGGTTAGCAATTCCTCTGGTTTTCCTTTCTTTTTCTTCTGTTAAATTCAGTAAAAATCATAATAAACTTTTAATTTAAAAAAGTAATAATGGCTATTACTATGTAGAAAAATTAGGGGTGATTTTCAGTTTCTTCATAATACTTTACTGTATTTTTCAAACTTTCAATAACTATTACTTGAGTGAAAAAAACAAGTAATTTAAAGATATATGGGAAAAAATTAAAACATGAAGTGAAAAAAATAAATTTTACAAACTGTGAAACAAATATAAGGCAATGGTGTCTTTGCTACAGACCTATATCCTGTCAGGGCTCCCTCCCCTGTCAGTTGCTCCCCAGGGTGCTTTGAGATCTGCACTGCCCCCTCGGATGACACTCACATCTTATGCACTGAGTGAAGGGATTCCTTTCTTACCTTCCAATGCATCATCTCCGACTTCTTCATATGTCTGCCAAGAGACCAGAGAGGTGGGTGAGAAGCATGGTGAAATCCTGGCCCATGACTAGGATGGTTTATTTTTAATAAGAGGAACTAAGCTGCTTCATCTTTCCTTCTGTTTTTTTCTGAAGCCCAAGCTCCCGTCCTTACCCATCCCATCCTGGAGAATCACCCAGGTCTCTACAGGATGATGTAACCCAAGAGGGCCAGACCGGCCAAATCACGGTTACCTGCATGGTGCTCTGGGTATAGCCATACTGGGGATAACTGTAGCTGTAGCTGCCTGTGTTCTGGTCATAGCCCCACTGGGCATAGTAGTTCTGGTACTGCTGGTAATACTGGTTGTAGCTGTAACTGTACATTTGACTATATTCCACTGGCTTCACACGGCTCCTTAAATGAAGAAATAAACAAATAAGCAAACATTTCCATAACACTATATGACCAGGGACTGTTCTGAATGTTTTACGCAGATTAACTCATTTAATCCCTACAATGGTGCTATGCAGTAAATATACCATTATTCCTATTTTATAGATGAGAAAACTGAGGTACAGAGAGGTTACATCATTTGTCCAAAGTCACACAGCGAATAATAGATTCAAACCCAGGCAGTCTGGTCCCAGAGCCCAGCTTTAAAGATAGGAACTTTCAGGAATTCCCTGGTGGTCGAGTGGTTGGGACTGCACACTTTCACTGCCAAGGGCCTGGGCTCGATCCCGGGTCGGGGAACTGGGATCCTGTGGGCTATGCAGCATGGCCAAAAACAAAAAAAAATGATGGGAGTTTTCAATGGTTAGGTTTGTCTCTCTTGTCAAACCTTGTTAGTACTGACTTTTCCCCTTCTCAAGTTCTTAGAGGGCTGTTTTTCTGCCAGCCACAAAGGCTCAGGTGAACATGGCCTGGAGGATCTGGATTTATAATGACCCAAGAAGCATTTTAAATTACAAAATATCTTACCACCTTTTCCCCACAAAAACACAAGAGAAGCGTTTTAGTAGCCTGGAACTGTAGTCAAAGCTACCATTTATGGAGTAGGTACTTGAGATTTGTGCCCATTATTTTCCTTTTAAAGATTTATTTATTAATTTATTTTTGGCTGCGTTGGGTCTTAGTTGCAGCACGCGGGATCTTCGTTGAGGCATGCGGGATCTTCTGTTGCGGCACACGGGCTCTTTGTTGTGGTGCGTGGGCTTCTCTCTAGTTGTGGTGTGTGGGTTTTCTCTTCTCTAGTTGTGGCACACAGGTTCCAGGGCACGTGGGCTCTGCAGTTGTGGTGCGCGTGTTCCAGAGTGCGTGGACTCTGTAGTTTGGTGCACGTGGGCTCTAGTTGCTGCACGTGAGCTCAGTAGTTGTGGCGCATGGGCTTAGTTGCCCCGTGGCATGTGGTATCTTATTTCCCTGACCAGGGATCGAACCTGTGTCCCCTGCATTGTAAGGGGGATTCTTTACCATTGGACCACCAGGGAAGTCCCTGTGACCATTATTTTTCATACATAGTTTCCTATTTTAAGTCCTGCAAAGCTCTGTGATAGAGCTATTATTTATTATTCCCATTTTACAGATGAGAACACTGAGCCTCTGAAAAGTTAAGTGATTTACCCAAGACTACTCAGAGGAATGAAGCCAAATTTAACTCCAAGGCTCACACTCCTACCACCACACCACTACATACAGCTCCTGCCCTGACAGACTCAAGACCCCTTGCGCGTCCCCAACTTCCTGCATTCACCAATCAGGGCTGAGGCCTAGGGTCAGCAGAAAGCTTTCTTCTCTGATTCCACGGCTATCCCAGCCACTGCTAACCAAAGACAGAATGTCAAACCTGCAAAGGATCCACTGATTTCAAAAACGTAAAAAACCACGTGGAACCAAGTTCCTTGTGAGTTTAATGTCTGTCTGGTGAGCAGGACTCAGCCAGACCAGTTAGACAGACCATATCTGATTTCCTTAGCATCACATCCTGATGGGGTGGCTTGATGAAGTTCGACGGCAGATTCCCTCTCTACGCCCACTGTCAGGCTGGAAACTGCTAACATTCGCCTCCATGCTACCCCGCACCCCGGCCATGTGTCCAAGGAGCCCACCTCCCTCCTGACATGTTCAGGTCACTGGAGGTACAGGCTCTCTGGCCTGGGTCTGCACGCTTCTCTTCTGTTTCTCCACACTCAGCTCTTACAGGCTAACTCTCGAAGGGAACTCTTATCACCTTCAATTCCCAGTGCTTGAGGGCCACTCCCCACAGGCAGGCATCAAATACTGACAATGTTCAGTGAAGAAACAGATGTAACAGAACATAAGCTCCCTGCAGAAGAGACTTTGTTTCTCTTGTCTATAGCTACAATTTCAAAGTCTAGGGTGGGGCTGCAGTTCTAGGGACTCATTATGGTTGACTGAATAAATGGTGACACAGCAGAAACAACCAAAATAGTAAACATCAGAGGAACTGCTAGACAGAATACACAATCAAAAGAATATCTTGCAGCTATTAAAAACATTACAATGACGACGACTGTGCAACTCAATGGCAAAGTGTGTATAATGAGTAAACTGGGGAAGAAAAAGAGTGAGCACTGTTATTGTAATTTAAAAATGAATAAAGAGGGACTTCCCTGGTGGTCCAGTGGTTAAGAATCCACCATCCAATGCTGGGGACACGGGTTTGATCCCTGGTTGGGGAACTAGGATCCCACATGCCACAGGTAACTAAGCCCTCGCGCTCTAGAGCCTGTGTGCTGCAACTACTGAGCCCGCATGCTCGGGAGCCCATGGGCCACAACTAAAGTGAAGCCTGCGTGCCGCAATGAAGAGCCCATGAGCCACGACTAAGATTCGATGAAGCCAAGTGAATGAATAAATAAATAAATAAAATATTTTTTAAAAAATGAATAAAGAAATGAATCTACCACATGTAAATTGACCCAAATATATGTAGTGTGTGCGTTTTTACATCTACATCTGTATCTATATTTATACATCACAGAAGCTTATGGAGAAGCCTGGAAAGGAACCCAGAAATTATAAGCAGTCATTTTAGAGTAATGAGAACATTCCTTTCTTTTAAATATTTTCTTTAATGTTTTTATATACACAACAGAGCTCAGGGACTTCCCTGGTAGTCCACTGGTTAAGAACTGGTCTTACAACTAGGGGAGGCCAGTTCAAATCCCTGGTTGGGGCACTAGGATCCCACATGCCGCACAGCAACTAAGCCCACGCACCACAACTACTGAGCCTGTGTGACACAAATACAGAGCTCACACGCCGCAACTACTGAGCCTGCATGCCACAACTAGAGATCCTGCATGCCGCAACTAAGACCTGATGCAGTCAATAAATAAATAAATAAATATTTTAAAAAATATGGCTCAAAACAAATAATATTTGGAGGAGGGGAATCACTAAAGCTGATCTTCCATGTATTAAACATTGTTAAACTGAAAAGAGCCTCCAAATCTTTTGCTGCTTTAAAAAACATGGCCATTTGGAAGTTCTGCCCTAAGAGTGCAGCCACTTTTCTACTTTTAACACGGAGTTTCTCAGCCTTGGCAAAATTGACATTTGGATGGCGGGGGCAGATTGTTCTTTGTCACAGGGGCTGTCCTGTGCACTGTAGGATGTTTAGTAGCATCCCTGGCCTGTACTCATTAGATGCCAGCAGCACCTCTCCCCCAGTTGTGATAACCAAATTTGTCTTCAGGTGTTCCAATGACCCCTAGTTCAGAACCACTGCTTGAGCCAAAGGATGGAAGATTATACGCAGAGAAAAACTGTCTTACATCTGAGTAAAAAACCTGCTTGGAGTTGTAAGGAAAGAAGGGTTTTCTGCACAGAGTGACAGGTACAATAGTGATGTACATATTCTCTTGTGTTTGTATCATTAATTTTTTTGGCTGCACCACACAGCTTGTGGGAATTCCCTATATCATGTTCCCTACATCATGAATTCTTAGCCACTCCCATAGCAAGGGACACTCATAAGAGGTCTGTAGGTTTCATTGATACAAAAAAGGCTAAAATTGGCTAAAAAGTATAACTTTCTTCTTTCTGCTCAATTCTTATTAACTGTATGGATAAATTTTTAACAGCAGCACTACTGGGCAAAGAGCAGGGACATGAAGTTTGCAGACCCAAACTGCTCTTCCAGCATCACTACCAGCGACGTCTGAATGCATCTGCCTCCCCCAGTCATAGCTCTCTCCCCAGCTATGAGCTTCTGGAGGGGCAGGGTTATGCTAGCTCATCTCTAGCACCCAGCCTGGCAAATATCAGGCACTCATTATTTGTGGCCGAACTGAATCTCCTGGCAGCTTCCCATTCAGCACGTGGACGCCGATTATCAACAACAGACGAGGCGTGTGTGGGTGGGGGTCAGTCCAGAAGCCCTCCCTGGCCCCCACGCCAGCGCGGGACTCACGCTTTAGGGATCGCCACACTCAGACGCACTGGTTTAGACCCCAGTCCAACTGCTCCCTGGCACTCTGTCAGGGCTCGCTTCTGTTCCAGCTCATCTGTGAATTTCACAAAACCATAGCCCCTGCAGAAGAAAAACACACACTATTTGGATCACAAATGTGATGGAGGTAAAGCCTAAGAATGGAAAAGGGGCTGAGAAGGGAGACAGTCCATCAAACCACAGGGGCAGGGCTGAGAGCCCCATGAGCAGAGGGGTGCCACAGAGCCACGTGAGATTCAAGCACTGCAGGAGCCCAAGATCTGCAGGATTCCCACTTTCAGTTCATCAGTCTCTTCCATACTGTCCTGATAGGGCTTCTTCCAAAATAGGAGCTTACCTCCCAATCTACTTGAAAGTATTATTATTATCATTATAGTAGCAGCGGTAGTAACAGTCATAGAAGGTCACTCAGCAAATATTTACCGAGTATGCTCGGTATCACACGAGGCACTGGGACTCAGCAGTCACAAGCAGATGAGGTTCCTGCTCTCCTGAACTCATATTCCACTTGGGGGGTAAATGAATGATAACTAACATTTAATGACCATTTATTACTTCCCAGGCATTGTACTGAGCATTTTCCCAGGATTATCTCATTAACTGTCCAACAACTTGATGAAGGGAGTATCCACATCCTACTGAAGACAGAACCAAAGTTCAGAGAGGTTTAATAGCTTTGCCCAAAGTCACAGTAGAAGCAGGATTCAAATTCAAAGCCCAAGCTCATAACTAGTACTCAGATCAAGAAAGAACTTTTCCTGACAAATATTGTATGATCTCACTTATATGTGGAATCTAAAATATGATACAGATGAGCTTATTTACAAAACAGAAACAGACTCACAAACATAGAAAACAAACTTACGGTTACCAAAGGTGAAAGGGGGTGGGGGAGGTAAATTGGAAGTTTGAGATTAGCAGATACAAACTACTATATATAAAATAGATAAACAAGGTCCTACTGTACAGCACAGGAAACTATATAAATATCCTGTAATAAGCCATAATGGAAAAGAATATGAAAAAAGACTATATATACATACAAACCTTTCCTGAGGTCTTTCCACTTTTTTTTTTTTTTTAACATCTTTATTGGGGTATAATTGCTTTACAATGGTGTGTCAGTTTCTGCTTTATAACAAAATGAATCCGTCATTCCACTTTTAAAGTAACAATAATAAATAAAAGAAGAAACACCTATAAAGCATTTCCTATTGATTCATTTATATTACATCATTCAATCCTTAAACCACCCCATGAGAGATGCAGAAACTATTAATCAGTCCCGTTTCACAGATGAGGAAACAAGGTCAGAGGTTCAGTAACTTGTCTGCTGCATAATCCCTGGGCAGTACTGAGGCTGGGATTCACCCCAGGCAGTTTAGCTCCAGAGCCTGTGCTCTTAACCACAATGCAACATGGCCTCGTTACCACACCTCCATCTATGAGATAAATGCTGCAACCAACAGGGTAGGCATCAATAAAACGAAGGCCTTACTTAGACACTCCTGTCTGGTCCAAAACCACCTTGCCTCCCCGACAGGAGGGGTAGACTTTGACGAAGAATTCATACAGCATGCCATCATCCACATCTGGGGTCAGGTCCCCCACAAAGAGGGAGTACTCGGGGCTGAGAAGAGAGAACAAAATTCAGAGACAAAGACCCAAACTTTTGTTCTGATGAGCTCTTTTGGCCCATTCTAGGTAAATCTTTTCTGGGCCGCCTTAGGCAACAACACACATGATGGGTCCTTGACCAGGTCCTAATCTGTTTCATTTGGCAGTCCTGGCAGAAGAGTTACGGAAGGAGTCCCCCGCCCCAGGTCGCTCACCCACTGTATAACGCCTGTCTGGCTTCAAGCATTACATGAGTGCAGACAGGGGCACACGTCAGAGGTGCTCAAAAGATAAAACTAGAGATTCTGTATTCACTGCATATTTTCAATTCAAATGGTGAAAGGCAGAGGGAAAATGAGAACTGAACCTTCTCTCCTTAAGATGTGCTAACATGAAATGCCTCAACTTTTAGGACAGGGGTCAGCAAACTTTTTCTATGAAGGCCATATAGTAAATATTTTAGGCTCTTTGGGAACACCTCTGGTCTCTATTGCTCTTTCTTTGTCTGTTTTCACAATCCTTTAAAAATGTAAAGGGGGGACTTCCCTGGTGGTCCAGTGCTTAAGACTCCACGCTTCCACCACAGAGGGGCATGGGTTCGATCCCTGTCAGGGAACTAAGATCCCGCATGCCACGTGGCGTGGCATGGCACGGCATGGCATGGTATGCATGCATACATACATACATAAGTAAATATGTAAAGGGAGTTCCCTGGCAGTCCAGTGGTTAGGACTCCAGACTCTCACTGCCAAGGGCCCAGGTTCAATCCCTGGTTGGGGAACTAGGATCCCGCAAGCCGCACGGCACAGCCAAAAAAAAAAAAAAAAAAAGTTAAAACCATCTTTAGCTTGCAGGTGATAACAAAATTAGGCCACAGTTTGCCAGCCCCTGTTCTAGAACAATTCTTTAAGAAAAAAAAAGCAAACATTATTATTTTATTTCAAGTTAAAGTCAGAATACACAAAAGGAAAAAGAAAACTAAAATTACCAATAACCCAACCACTCAAAGGTAATCACTAAGAACACTTTGATATATACTTTTGTCTTTTTTCTTTGGCTTCTTTTGAATTTAACAAAAATTGGATACGACTCGTTTTGTTTCTAGCATTTTTTTCACTTTTAGCATCTCACCAACATCTTAACATATGAATTCTGCTATGGCACATTCATAGATACACAGCATTCCAAATAATGAACATATTGTAATTTAAACCCCTTCCCTATTATTAGATTACTTGGGTTTTCCCCCAATTTTGCCCATTATATGTAACACTTCAATGAATACTTTCTTTTAAAATTTTTAATGGAGTATAGTTGATTTACAATGTTGTGCTAGTTTCTGGTGTACAGTGAGTGAATCAGTATATATATACTGTTTCATGTTCTTTTCCATTATGGTTTATTTCCCTATATAGGCCATTACAGAGTACTGAGTAGAGTTCCCTGTGCTACACAGTAGGTTTTTATTAGTTATCTATTTATAAATAGTAGTGTGTATATGTCAATCCCAATCTCCCAATTTATCCCTCCCTCCCCTTATCCCCTAGGAACCATAAGTTAGTTTTCTAAGTCTATGGCTCTACTTCTGTTTTGTAAATAAGTTCATTTGTATCCTTTTTTTAGATTCCACTGTGATATCATATGATATCAAAGAACACTTTCAAGGCTAACCTTTACACACATCAATGAATAAACTCTGAAAAGCAGAATTACAGGTTCAAAGGGTACAACTCTATCTAAAGCTTTTGATACATTGTTCTAAAGCTTTCAGACAGCAATTTGGAATGCTCAATCAATTTATGTTGCTACAACAGGTTGATTCTTACTGAATAAAATGTCAATACTGTGGGCAGTCATGGGACTAGGGGAGGGACCAAATATAGAGAAGACATGGGCCTTGACAGGAAGCAAACTAGAAGCGTCCACCAATAGGGATGGGAGGGGGTCGACCTTAGGAGGGAGGCAAAGCAGGGCCAAACTCGGCTCCCCATTCTCCTCTTTGGGAGTGAACAGCACAGTGACACATCTTGTCTCTATCTAGACATTTCCTAGGACTTGAAGCTACCTGGTGGCTACTCTGTACTTACCTGTTATCTGGCTGTTTCCCATAAGTGGCATAGTTCAGTTTAAAACGTTTTGCCTGGAAATTCAAAAACAAACAAACTAAAACAGAGAAAGGTGTTTTAAGAGTCAAACAATATTTGAAAAAAACTGAAATAAATTACCTTGGCCAAAATATCTCCCCCTCTCTAAGCCTCAGCTTTTTCTCCTGTATAAAAGGAGGGGGTTGCACGGATGACCGCTAAGAGCACTGCCAGCTCCATGGTTCTATGAGCCCAGGTGTGCCAGCGTGGTGCAGCTGTAAGCTAAGTAACTGTGGGAAGAGCAGAATGTAACTCTCTTGAAAGGTGTCCTCACTGCTGCCAGCCTGTTCTGCTTTCTCAAGCAAGAGGTCTAGAGTTTCAAGTCTTCCGTTATGGAGGCAGCGATGCAGAGTGAAAAGGGAATGGATTTTAGAGGCAACCAATCTTCAGTTTGCATCCTGGCTCTGCTACTTACTACCTGTGTTGCCTTGGGTAAGTTATTCCATTTCCCTGTGATTCAGTTTCCTGGTCTGTCAAAGATAACAATGCCTACTGTTTAGGGTTGTTACAGGATTAAATAAAATATACAGTTGGGATTCAATAAATAAGTTATCGATAACAGTAAAAATGGTGACATCATCATTATCTCAGTGTCCTTACAGGTGTGGCTCCTGGAAGGGGTTTCCCGTTGATTTTATGCAAACACTTCTCAGCTGTGGCCAAATCTGCGAATTCTACAAAGCAGTAGCCAGCTGGGATCCTGGAAAGAAAACAGAAAAAGGTAATGGTTAAAGATGTGATACCCAGTTGAGAGACTGAGTCTGGGCCTGAAGGGAGGAAAAAATCCTTTTCTAATCAGAGCCCATACTATTAATGTTTACTATGCAATCCAATCAAACCTTTAGATCTAATGTCCAGTTTATAGGAAATATTAGGAACAGAACAAGTAAAACACCACCACAAGGAAACAAACAAATCCAGAATGCAGGACCGGAATCCAGAACGTAGAACCTTATGTGAGGCAATCTTACGTCTTAAAAAAGTCAATGTTCTGAGAAAAGAAAGAAGTGGGCTTTTCTACATTAAAAAGAGACAAAAGAACCAAATGTAATACAGGATCTGATCTCTGACTGGATCCTAATTCATTAAAAAACAAACAAAAAACAAACAAAAAAACAAAACAAAACAAAAGCTATAAAAGGTATTCTGGGGACAATCATAAAAATTTAAATGTAGACTGGTCATTATGTGGTATTAGGGAATCATTAATTTTGTTAGTGTGATATGAGCATTGTTGGTATGTAACAGAATGTCCAGTTATTGGCAATGTATATTCAAATATTTAGCAGTGAAATGTCATAATGCCTGTAATTTACTTTCATATGGTTCAGCAAAAAAAAAATATATACCTATCTAAATCTATCTTTATAGACAGGTAGATAAGAAAAATATGGCAACATATTAACGATTTTTGAAATTAGGTGTTGAGGGACTTCCCTGCACAGTGGTTAAGAATCTGCCTGCCAGTTCAGGGGACATGGGTTCGAGCCCTGGTCCGGGAAGATCCCACATGACACGGAGTGAGTAAGCCCATGCACCACAACTATGGAGCCCACATGCCACAGCTACTGAAGCCCGCGCGCCTACAGCCCGTGCTCTGCAACAAGAGAAGCCACCGCAATGAGAAGCCCGCGCACCACAACGAAGAGTAGCCCCTGCTTGCCGCAACTAGAGAAAGCCCGCGGCAGCAAGGAAGACCCAAGGCAGCCAAAAATAAAGTAAATAAATAAATTTACAAAAAAATAAAAATAAATTAGGGGGTGGCTGTATGAGAGTTCATTGTACTCTTCTTTCTACATTTGTTTTAAACTTTTCATAATTTAAAAGGTTTTTTTGGATCACCTACCACCAGCCAGGCTGATACAGAGTTGAAAAACATGGTTCCTATTTAGAAACTTGAAATCTATTTGGACAACGTAAATCTATGGACCTTACCTAATTGGGGGATGTCTGTGAGATTCCTAGTGTTCTATTTTTTAAAGCATCACTAAGAGACATATGTAGGAGGATGTGGCTAGATCCTCTGACATCCCTTCCTCCTAAGAGATTTATACTGAAAACAGTTAATTTTCCTCAAATGCCTCCTTAAAGCTATCACCAGTGAAATAAACCAGACTTTTCTGGAACTATGATATTCAGTTCAAATAACCTTCTGGACACCAAGCCAAAAGGTATGGGCAAGGGCAGTACCTGAGCCCAAGGATCTCAGAACAGTCTATGAGCTCCATAAATGTTGACGCTTAGAAGAATGGTGGGCCATCTCTGTGCCTTCTGTCTTGTGTGTGCTAGAATCTTAAGGCTCACAGATATAAAGACCACCACCAGTAAGAGTTGAGCATTACTGAGCACTCACTACGGTCCAAGCACTGTGCTAGCCACTTCACATGCACCATCTCATCTAATCCTCACATAACTCTATGAGGGAATGAAACCATTGCTCCTATTTAGATGTGGAGACTGAGATTTAGCATTATACAATATTCCTTAAACCACACAGCTGGTATATGCCAAAGGCTGGATTTGAATTCAGGATAGTCTGACTACATTCTTTTCAGAACATTTTATTTTGAAGAATTCCAAATATAAAAATTGAAAGAATTGCATAGAAAACACCATATATATGTATATATACCCACCACCTACAATTAACATTTTATTATACCTACTTTATCACATATCTATCCATCCATCCATGCCCCTACCCATTTATCATCCTTATTTTCTGATACATTTCGAAGTAAGTTGCAGATATTGGTATACTTTCCTCAATTACTTTAACATGCTTATTATTAACTAGAGTTCAATGATTTAGTTTTTTCCTTTTAAGGTTAAATTTACATGCAATGAAATGCACAAATTCTTCAAGATGCTGAGTTCTTTCCACCAGATTAATTTTGTGTATTTTAGAACTTTATGTAAATGCAGTAAGGCTTCTTTAATTTAGCATAATGTTTTTAAGATTCATTCATGTTGTCACTATATTAGTAGTCTGTCCCTTTTTATTGCTAAGTGGTATTTTATTGTATGAATATACCAATATTTATTTATCTATTTCCCTATTCATGGATACCTGGACTGCAGTTTGGGGCCATTGTCCAATGTGCTACGCACATCCTTTTTCAAGTCTTTTTTCTGGTAGATGCATGTTTTCATTTCTCTTGGGTAAATACCTAGGACTAGGGACTTCCCCAGTGGGCCAGTGGTTAAGATTCCCCACTCCCAACACACGGGGCCCAGGTTCAATCCCTGGTCAGGGAAATGAAAGAAAAAAAAAAAAAAGAGCCCACATGCCACGATGAAGATCTCACACATGGCAACTAAGACCCAGCGCAGCCAAATAAATAAACAGATATTTTAAATATATATATATAAGATACCTAGGACTAGACTTGTGCCATATGGTGGTAGGTGTATTTAAGAAACTGCCAGGGAATTCCCTGGTGGTCCAGTGGTTAGGACTCGATGTTTTCACTGCCAGGGCCCGGGTTCAATCCCCGGTTGGGGAACTAAGATCCTGCAAGCCGTGCGGCATGGCCGAAAAAAAAAAAAGAAAAAGAAAAAAGAAAACTGCCAGACACTTGTCCCCAGGGGTCATACCATTTTATAGTCCCACCAGTGATGAAAGACGTGGCTGCTCCACATGTGACTGCATTCTTTTTTTTTCTTTGTTGAATTTTAAAAATTGTCGTTGAGTATACAAAACATAAAATGTACCATTTTAACCATTTTTAAGTATATAGTTCTGTGGTATTAAGTACATTCATATTGTTTTGCAACCAATCACTATATCCTTCCTTTTTTATTTAAGCTTTAATTTTATTTATTCTTGGCTGCATTGGGTCTTCGCTGTTGCACACCGGCTTTCTCTAGTTGCGTCGAGCGGGGGCTTGTCTTGTTGCGGAACACGGGCTCTAGGCATGCAGGCTCAGTAGTTGGGCGCACAAGCTTAGCTGCTCCGCGGCATGTGGGATCTTCCCAGACCAGGGATCCAACACATGTCCCCTGCATCGGCAGGCGGATTCTTATCCACTGCGCCACCAGGGAAGTCCCCAATCACCAATCACTATATTCTTAAGCACTATGCTCTGCTGCATATTATTTTTTCTTGGGTCTTATCTTTTTCCCATATTTTCTCAGTTCCTGGTTTTTAATTTACGTTTATTTATTTTACAGTATTCTTATACGCCACTTCAAAGTCTTTGTCATATGAAACAGAATGCACATGTAATGTGTCTGTAAATGCCACCATAAAAAATCAGCTAGAGTTTAGTAATCAATGGTATGAAAGGATAATTCTAATTCTTAATAAAGATTAAAATGTGAGAACCTATATCACTGTTTTAAAAAGAATAAAGTATTACAGAATGTATTTTCATGCCAGTAGCTGATTATCGGGGTTTTCTGTCTGCAGGGACAAGAAGAAAAACATTTAGGCCAGCATGCTCTACCAGTCAGAAAATCCGTCCCTGGGTACCGGGGTTCTGAATACACAAAGTACCTGTTCACCAAACAGCCAAAAACCTGGCCACATTTCGTGTCTCTCACCTGTATTTTTCAACTATTTGACATTTTAGCAAGCTGCTTTAGTACTTGGCACAGAGTAGATGCTCAATAAACACTGTCAAATTGATAAAGGAATCCTGTTATTTCTAACTAGAACCCTAAGGAAACCTAAGCTCCTAAGAGAGAAAGAAGAAACTGGAGGCAATAGAGCACTTCTATCTGAAAGTATTCTCTGCATTTCGTTTTGTATACTTATTTATTACCTCATTCCCCCATTAGCATGTAGTAAACTCCACGAGAGGAGGGACTACGTCTGGCTAGTTTTAGCCATGTATCCAGGGAATCTAGAACAGCAGCACATAGGTAGCATCTTATTCACATAAGAGTTAAGGGCACTCATGAGCTTTGAGAACAGAGCTGAATTACAGTCCTGGCTTCTCATTTAAAAGCTGTGTAACTTTAAGACAGTTGTTAAGCTTCTCTAATAACAGTACTTAGCTCAGAGGTTTTTGCGATTTTAAAGTTCTTATTACCTAGCAGATCATAATCTGTTTGTATTTACTAAGCATATACCATATGCCAGACATCGTTCTAAACGCTGAATGTGAATTAGTGGCACTTAATCCTCACCAGAACTCTATGAGGTAGGTGCTTTTATTATCTCCATTTTTATAGGCAAGGTGAAGAGGGAGAGGTTAAATAACTTGATCAAGGTCACACAGCAGACAGAGCTTTCAAAACCAGTCTGGCTCGAGTCAGCAATACGCTATACGTCCTCTTAACAAGCCCCCAAATGCTTATATCATTACAATAACATTATTAGGGGTGAGAAACCCCGACTCTTGCGATGTTTACCTTCTCCTGAATGACACTTGCAGCGCGATCTACTGAGGAGACCTGAGGCTGAGACGGAAGGAGAGAACATACCCAGTGAGGCGGTTTCGGATAATTTTGACGCTCATCACGGTCTCCCCCATGGTGGCAAAGGCTCTGGAGATGAAGTTCTCATCCATGTAGGGTTCCAGCTGCGTAAACACAAGAGCAGAGCGGCTCAGGCCAGCATCCAGGCTCCTCATTCCCGCATCCGGAGCCCCTCCCCCTCTGCCCGGGGTTTGCTGCACTCCCGCTGCGGGCGGGAGTGGGGTGGGGTGAAGAGGCTTCCGTCTGCGGTGTGATCTGAAGCCTGCGTTCACAGTCCCCTGCCTTCCTTCTCTCCAAATTTACTCCTTTGAGGAAGTCTCCCCTTTGGATTTAGGAACCCCATCCCTCCGGTCCTACAACCACGGGCGCTCTTCAATCCTTGGGATTCCTCTCATTCTATCCGCCCAAAGACCCTCCCTCTTTCC
>NW_006788818.1:317693-345032 GCF_000442215.2 Lipotes vexillifer | reverse complement strand
TCCCGCTTTCCCTGGCGTGAACCCGGGCGGGGCCCCAGGGCCCCTCCCCCTCCGAATCAGCCCCTTCACCTAGATGCTGGGACCCGCTTCGGAGTCACCTAAGAGAACTCCCCCGCCCATTCACTTCCACCCTTTTGGGATCCGAGGACCCTTCTCCTCAGTCCCTTTCTCCCTCGTGACACTAAGATTCCTGCTCCGCAGACCCGGGCGGCCGCCCTCACTCACGTCGCCCATCCACAGGCTGGCCGCCATGCCCGAGGCCCCGCCAGGACTTCGCTGGCCACCGAGGCTGGCGCGGACGCCGGGCCGCCGAGCCGGAACCTCCACAGAGCATGCGCCTCCGACGCCTTCTGCGCACGCTCCGCAACTCGGCGCCCAGGGCCGCGCCCACGTGCCGCTCGGGGTCTTGCGGGATCCCTGTGGGCGGGTCTCAAGACTGGAGCCTGCGGGATGGGGCGGGGCAGACACTGCCTAGCGTTGGATGGTGGGTGGCGCGGGTGAGGGGCTTTCTCGGGTTTCTTTCTGATTTTATTTAAACACACACGTACATATAAAATTACAGAAGTAATTTTACGCTCGTTGTAAAAAATTGCAAGTATAAGCACATTTTTTTTTAACAAGTGAAAGATCCCCTTTGGGAACCTGGACGATTCAGTCCCACTGAATTCAGTCCCACACACACTCTGTGTGACGTCAGGCAAATTACCGACTGGCCCGCCCCAGCCACCCCTTCACCCCGCATTTCCCAGTTTGCAAGACATTTCTGTTGACGCTGCAATGGGATTCTTTCACCATTCCCGTGTATAGCCCCGGGGTGCGGGGAGGGTAGAGTTAAAGACTGTAAATTGGGGTAACCCTGTCTTCTCAACCACTCAAATCAATCCCCAAGTCTTATCACTCTTGCGTCCACATCCCCTACACTAATCCAAACTGCCAGTTCTAACCTGTCCCAGAACAGTGACCTGCTATAGAAGGCCCTCAAGTAAACACGATTTCTAGATGATCCTGACAATTCGACTCCTAATCTGGGAGTGTCCCAGGCTTTAGCCTCAGTTTAATACCCATTTCTCAGAATGTGAAGTTTCTGTAGGTGGTAATTGTCAACTCCCACAGTGAAGGTCATGGCAAGTGCCTGAGGATCCATTTCCGGGGCTCCCTCTGTGTTGGTACAGGCCACCTCAACCCTTCCTTACCAGCTTATACACCCCAGACTTGGGATGTTGGGCCCCAAAGTCAGGCACTCATGAGTCTAAAGTCTTGGATCCAACCACAAGTTGCCAAATTCCAGCTTTATCCTATTCACTGCCATAGTAGTGTAGTGGTTGAGTGCTTTGGCTATAGATTTGAACAAACGGAGCCCAAATCCCAGTCCCCTCTCACTAATTATTTTGGCAGGTTATTTAAACTCTCTGAGACTAACGTGGATAATAACAGTGCTTACCTCATACCACGTTTGTTGTGAGGATAAAATGAGAAGTAGGGAAAAGCACTGACCCTAATGCCTGGCTTCCAGTAAGTTCTCCAACATGGCAGTTGGAGGCCTTCAAATTGTAACTGGTAACTCTTCTATTTAGTACTATTTGCCAGCCCCTGTGCTGTGCTCTTTGCTTACCATTTTTAAAATTTATTTTACTGGGCTTCCCTGGTGGTGCAGTGGTTGAGAGTCCGCCTGCCGATGCAGGGGACACGGGTTCCTGCCCCGGTCTGGGAGGATCCCACATGCTGCAGAGCGGCTGGGCCCGTGAGCCATGGCCGCTGAGCCTGCGTGTCCGGAGCCTGTGCTCCGCAACGGCAGAGGCCACAGCAGTGAGAGGCCCGCGTACCGCAAAAAAAAAAAAAAAATTATTTTACTTATGGAAGACTTTTAAATGTTTATTTTTAATTTAGAATGTAAGCTTTATCAGACAGGATTCCTTGTTCACGCTTTCTAATCAAATTCCCACAACGTCTGGGATATGGTAGGCACTGAAAAAAATTTTTTGAATTTATGTCAAACGATAAACAGCTGTCCCTTACCCCATCTATCCCTATTCCCAACTTCCAGTGTCTTGAGGCAACCACTTCCAAATCTTTTCCCTAAAATCTGTGTATTTCTAAATATACTTTCTTTTTTTTCTTTTCGGTATGGGGGCCTCTCACTGTTGTGGCCTCTCCCGCTGCAGAGCACAGGCTCCGGACGCGCAGGCTCAGCGGCCATGGCTCACGGGCCCCATCTTCCCAGTTCGGGGCACGAACCCATGTCCCCTGCATCGGCAGGTGGACTCTCAACCACTGAGCCACCAGGGAAGCCCTAAATTGTATACTTTCTATTCATTTGTAGTTTCAGATATTTTATTTTATTTTTTATTTTTTTAAAAAATGTTGTGGGTAGTTTATTAATTAATTAATTGATTTTTGGTGTGTTGCGTCTTCATTTCTGTGCAAGGGCTTTCTCTAGTTGTGGCAAGCGGGGACCACTCTTCATCGCGGTGCGCGGGCCTCTCACTATCGCGGCCTCTCTTGTTGCGGAGCACAGGCTCCAGACGCGCAGGCTCAGTAGCTGTGGGGCACGGGCCTAGTTGCTCCGCGGCATGTGGGATCTTCCCGGACCAGGGCTTGAACCCGTGTCCCCTGCATTAGCAGGCAGATTCTCAACCACTGCGCCACCAGGGAAGCCCCAGATATTTTAGGGACTGCCCCTCATACATACACACTTCTCCACCTTCTGACTATAATTTGTCAAAACACTGAACATTTACATTATTATGACTTTGCAAATATTATTTATAGCTGAGCCATATGGGGTGATTACATTTGTTTTGGGGTAACCAATTCAGGTTGGAGGAGGATGGGAGAAGAGGTAAAATTGAGAATACCTGATGTGTTTAAACATAGAAAAGGGGATTTACACTTCTGATAGAGATATGAACACCGAATAAATGATACTTACACCAAAAAACTAAGCATGTGAAAAACAAGGCAATTATTAACTACAGGGAACTTTAAAATGTTCAACGGTCATAACAGCAAAGGCTTGTGGGGCCTTTGCTATGTGCCTGAAACTGTTCTAACATATGTAAAGCACCTACAGAGAGCTTTATAACTCTTAGGTTCAATACAAGGAAAAGAAACTGAGGTTCTGGGCTCGGGTGGAGGCTGATTTAATTTCTAGCCTAGTCTGTGCCACTTGGTAGCTTGGCCTCAAGCTAGACACTTGAACTGTCAGGGACTTTTTCCTGAGGGACAGCAATTCCCACTTCACAAGGCGATCAAATGAGCTATTATTGTATGCAAAGTGCTCAGCACAATGCCTGGCCCCTTTAAGTCCCAATCCACAAGAGCTGTTATCAAGGATAGGGCACTTTCAACCTGCTATGTTGTCAAAAGGGAAAACTTCAGTAAATCTAATCCAACTGGACTTTTCTGGGGGGAGTGGGCGTGGGAAGAGCAGACACACAAGTGCTTCTTCACAAAGAAAATACTAAAATCAAAAGTGTGATTTTCCCCTTCTAAGAAGTCAATTTCTAATCAGGATAGTACATGCAACAAAACTAAAAGTTCAAGGAAAAAAAATAATCACAGAATACATTTTAAGTTATTTTACATCATATTCATTTTTCCAAGAGTCACTGATTTGGAAGAATCCTCCTGGTGGTGCTAGTAAAACTTTCCTGCTGTAATATACAAACCTCCTATATCAGCACTGTTCACTGTAACTTTCTGCAGTTATGGAAATGTTCTATAAATTTCTGTATTTGCATAGCCCAGAACCATAGGCGCTAGACACTTCTGACTACTGAGGACTTGAAATGTGGCTAGTGCAACTGAGGAAGTCCATTTTACATTTTTACAAATTTAAATTAAATGTAAATAGCCACATGTAGGTACTGACCACCATACTGGACAGGTCAGCTCTATATGATTTGGTTGCTCAAATGCCTGTGAAAATCTACATCATTATGCATTAAGTTGTTACTGTGCAGTTAATCATGTTTAATCAGTTATACTAGCTTTTGAAATGATATAGTACATCATTAAACTTAGCATAAGTATTTCTAGAGATGTACTGTACTCAAAAATCTTGGTTTGGGATTAGGATATTAAAAGATCCATCCCATGTCTCACACAATATACAGTATAATTTTTTTTAAAATCCAGTGATTCCTGAAACATAAATACCTAACAAAAATCAATCAACTTTTTAAAATTTGTCTAGAACAGCCACTGTTCCATACAAAAAACAAAAAAACAACAAAAAACCCCCCAACTGACTGGCACACACGAGGACCTCTTGACATCACTGACGCCCTAGTCTTCACCAGGGCTACAGGCATGGGGTTATTCTGCCCATCCCAACACAGCAGGTGCTCCCTTAAAAAAGCAGGGAGCATGTAGAAAACAAGTGGCCTGTTTTATAAAACTCTAAATTTATTCAAAGTGTTAAAAGATTTCACTTTCCCCTCCAAAATACTTTACATTAAAAAAAAAATCAATACTCTCTTCTATTTTTTCAGCCTCTGTACAAGCTACTGCTTCCCTTTCTGGGGACCAGTCTCTGCCCCTCCAACCCTCTTCCCTGCCCTCCCTTCACTCTCAATATTGCTGTAAGTTTGCTTATAAAGCCCTCCTTCCCCTCTCCCCGAGGTCCTGCCCTGCAGGCATAGCTTCCTTTCTGGATTTCAGGCCCTTGACTTGCAGGTGAGGCAGGTTGGATGGGTGAGACAAGGCAGACAAGGCCTGAAGGGCAGAATGCTTTGTGCTTCTGGGAGAAAGGCTGACTGGCTTTTTTCTTGATCAAGCGGAGGATCACTGTTTTTCTTTTTGCCCCATGGGCACCTGTTCAGGGCCAAATATTTGGCTTGGGGTTGCCCATGGCTAGGTAGCCCTGCCCCTTCTCCAGTTTCCCCAGGCGTAGGTCCATGACAGCTGGGTCTCAGGACTGTACCATTTGTCTGTCTGTGGGTTGTGAAGGACAGGAAGAGTGGCACATGACTAGAGCAGGGCTTGACAGAGCCCCGACTTCTCCGAGTACGGGCACCAAACACGCAGGGGAGGAAGTTTTGGTTTTTGATAGGCCAAAACCAGGGTCAGCCAGGACCATGGGAAGTAGGGATGAGGGGGAAAGGTCTAACCACATAGCTGTGGGGTCAGCAACGTTCCTTCTGATTAAAACCCCCTCCCCTCTTCCATCTATCCCACCCTCATCCTGTAGGTCCCAGGATGATTCCGGAAAAGGAGGGGAAAAAAAAGAGAAGGATTCTGTTCTGCTGATGGGAAAAAGGCAGGAGATGACAGAGTACTTGGAGCTGGAAGAGGCCTGCTGGAATATGTAGACATCATGGCTTCCTTGTTCCAGGAGGGAGGTGGGGGGGCCGGAAACCAGGCCCTCAGAGGCTTCATCAACTCTGTTCCTTGTCCTTGACTAGTAAGACTGTGTGCTGACCCCCGCTGGACACAGATAAGACCACACGGTTCTCCAACTGTTTGCCTGTCATCTCCACGGGGCTCCAGGCATCCTCTTCCTGTCCTGTGCCCAGCTGGTAGTTGGTGCCCATGCCCCAGGCAAAAACACGACCTACAAAGGACAGAAATACGGGCAGCTGTCTCCAGGGTCCCAAGCCCCACCTTTCTGTGGTGTGAGAAGTCTGGCACATGAGGGTGGATTTTGGCCTGGGCCTGTGGCAGCCTGGCAATGTCCCAGCCTCCGGGCGTTCAGGGAAGCTGGGAGGAAGCAAGGAGATGACGGACAAAGAAGAGCTCTGTCAACCAGAGACCGCAGTCCTTACACATTGCCAAAAACTTCTGCCTGCTCCTAGGCGTGGCATTCAAGGCCCGACAATGACTGGCCATTCCCCAAATCCCTATATCACCTCCCTTCCCAGGACCAGGTACCTGCCTTTGAGACTGCTCTGGATGCCCTCCTTTGCTTATCATAAAGGACTGAACCTTCACCGTGCAGTACAAGCCCCACTTCCTCAGGAACTCTTCCCAGATAATCCCAGGTCAAGCACCTCTGCCAGCTGGATTTCTCAAGGCCTCCATGGTTGTTCCGCTCAGGCTTTGGTGACCACTTGTCCACACCCTCCTCTGCTGTGCTTGCCAGGACCCCAACTACTAAGCCTTCTTTCTCTAATAAAATTCTAAGTACAACTCCCTGGGAAGCCGGCACCTACTAGGTTGTAAATAAAAAGGGTCACCATGGTATAAAATGTAAAGAGAAGCCTGAGTTAGGAGTCTGGAAACATGGGTTCAAGTCCTACTGCTTGTCTGGGCCTCAGTGATACATCTCCCTTTGCTGTTTTTCTCCTCTACAGAACAAATCACCTCTATTAAAATAATGTGTTTACCCATTTTGTCATCAAAGCCAGAGCTTCTGACAATCAGGCCAAAAGCAACGTCGCCACAAACAGTGTTCTCCACACCTCAGCTCCATCTGATGGTAGACATCAGAGGCTACTGGGCACTTCGGTAAGAACCACGACCCCCAGACTCCAACCAGACCGACTGTGGGCAGCCCCACTCACCATCCTTGGTCACAGCATACCCCACAGAGGCCCCACAAGCCACCGAGGAGACGGCGGGCAGCCTGGAGATGGGGGTGGGTACGCTCTTCTCCTCAGCACCTTCCCCAAGGCCCAGCCGCCCATACTCAGCCCGGCCCAGGCTGTATGCTCTTCCTGTGGAGGAGGGAGAGAGACGAGGAGTAGCAGAGGGCATGCTCCAGGTAGGCCATGTGAGCGCCTATATCTGTGGGAGCTGGTCCCCCATTCCCAGGGTGGTGAGGTCTGAAGTGTCCTTTTCAGTTTGGGGGGAGGCCTGGGAGAACCCCCCCAGGCCCCCATTGAACTCACATGTGGAAGAACACCAGGACGCTGGGGGACGGGGGCGACATTCGTGGACCCACAGCCAGCCCAGTCCATGGAGCAGGCCCAGGTTCCGAGCACCGCCATCTCCGGAGTGTGGCCAGGCCCGTGCCCAGGGAACACTCCACCTCCAACCCAGAGATGGACCAGGAGGCCCTACCTTCCGAATCCATGCAGACTGTATGGTGCTGGCCACCAGAGAAGCCCACCCAGGACTTCGTGGAGTTCCTGAAGGATGTCAGGTTCTGAGGTACAAAGCAAGATTCTGTGCCTGGGGTTCCTGGGGGAAGAGGCCAGGACAGAGCTGTCAGGCGTGAGGGTGTCCAAGGAGCTGCCTTCTTCTTCCCCTCCCAGTGGGGCCCCCACCCTACACCAGGGTATTTATATTCTCATTTTACAGATGAGAAAACTGAGGCTCTGAGGGGTTAGGTGACCCCACCAAGGGTGCACAATGAATGAGGGATGGAGGCAGGACTGGAGCCCAGGTCACTCTGGGCGACCCTGGACGATGGGCTTGGGACTCACCTAGCTGATGGTAGTTGGAGAGGCCAAAGCCATACACATGGCCCTCAGAGGAGATGGCGAAGGTGAAGTAGGCACCACAGAAGGCATCCTGGAATCTGACATGGCCCCGGCTTCCCCTGGATTTCAGCATCACACACTTGGGGACCAGGAGTCGTTCTGCAGGCAGAGAGCAGGCCAGGGTCAGTGGCAGAAACACACGGCCTCTCCTCTCTGCCCCATCTGTTTCTCCTTCACTGCTAAAGCCCTCGCAGGGAGGCTAGGCAGGGACTCTTGTCCCTATTATACGGAAGAGGAAACTGAGGCCAGGAGAGTCCAAGTGCCTCACTCAGACTCCCACAGCCATAGAGGTAACATTTACCTGGAACTTACCATGTGCCAGACAGTCTTTTATGTAAACTCATTTAACTTCACAACAAACCAGTGAGGTAGGTTTAGAGGTAGGTGGCTTTAGAGATGAGGAAACTATGTCCAGGGGCTCACAGCCAGTAGCTGGTAGAGCCACGATTCAAACCTGGGGTAGCCTGGCTCTAGAATCTGAGTCCTTAACTACCACCGCAGGTCCACCTGATGCAAGCCTGAACACAGAGAATCCCTTCTACCTCTGACCTTCACTGGGGGTGGCTTGCCAACTTGCCCCGCCAGAGGGACCTAAGCCACCTACCGAGGCCCTGCCGGCCACCACGATTAGCAAATAATTCAGGCACGCGGCCCAGTTGGCCCTGCTCCCCGCAGCCCAAAGTACAGAGGTCGCCATCAACTGTCAGCATCACCAAGTGGTCGTTTCCTGAGGGTGAGAGGAAGGCAAGGGATGCAGGGCTAGTCTGCAAGGGCCGAGGCTGGGCCAGCCCCCCAAAAAGGTTCTCCAAGTCCTGCCCAGAGTGAGTACCTGCAGACTCACCTGAGGCCACCTTCACCACGGGCATACTCAGCTGCACCTGCACAGGCACCATGCTCTTTTTCATGGGCTCCAAGAGCCCAATCACACCATTATTGTCCTGGAAGGGAGGGGCGGAAGAGTTTTCAGCCAGTTCTTCCTGCCTCATACCAGCCAGATCCAGCTTTGCAGTCAGCTACAGAGCTGTCTGGTGAAGGGCACTGGTGCCAGATGGAGATGCAGAAGTGGGCAGGAGCCAGGCCACATAGTGCAATACTTACGAATGAAATCATATGTGGTCTGTGATTTGCATTAAAATAACAAAGGAGTTGGGGAAAGGAAGGGAGTGAAGATGAAACAAGTTTGGTCATAAGCTGATAATTGTTGGGGCAAGCAGATAGAGGTCAATATAGTATTCTGATTACTTTTATGTGTTTGAAATTATCAATAAAAAAATTTAAAATCAGCCCCAATGAGGAAACATCAGATTCCTTTATTTTTGGCATTTCAAAATAAATCAAATACTAAAGTACCAAAAAAATTTTAATGCTGTATCTGCTTTTTAAACCACACTCTCCTGTCCTGGAAGTTCTGAGATGTGCCCCCAAATCCCTGAGAAGTGTGGAAGAAGGCTGGGAAGGGGAGGGGGGAGGTTGAAGGCAGGGAGATGGGTCAGTAGGCTTCCTGGCTTAGCCTCAGCCCAAAGGCATCCTTGACCCATCCCTTTCCCAAGACGCACACATCATAACATCAGAGTCTAGGGAACAGCAGTGGTGTGGACAGGCCTGGATGAAGAAGCCAGAAACCTGGGTCTGGGCCCAAGCTCTGCCCAGGGCCTTGATTTCCCCACCAGTAAGTAAAACAGGGGCCTCATGATGGGTTATTTTGGGGCCCCACCAGTTAATTCTGCCCACCAGCCCCCATGCGGTCTTCCAGACCCAGTCTTACCCGGAAGGAGCCCCAGAGGAAGACACGGCCATCCTCGGTGAGGGCCGCTGTGTGACTGTCTCCTGCTGACACCTGTATCACCTTCTCTTGCAGTTCCACTTTCCCAGGGACCATCTCTGAGCCCTCCACTGATGTGTCCCTTCCCAGGGCACCCTCATCATTGCAGCCGAAGGAGTAGACCTGTGCCCAGGATGACCCCATTAGTGCAAGGCCTGGCCTCTCAGTCCGTTCTTGTTTAGGCCAATCCCTGCTCGTCTAGCCAGCTCCATCTCCACAGAGTAATGCGTGTGGTTCAAAGCTCCTTCCCCAAGCCCCCTACTAACCCCAGGCCCTGTCTCATCCTGTGCCACCCCCAACCTACCTGGCCACTTTTGCTTAGACACACAGTGTGCATGCCCCCAGCCTCAGCCTGCACGATGTCCTCTGGAATGGGCACCAGGGCTGGCTTCTTCCTCTCCATCACATTCTCGCCCAGGCCCAGCTGGCCCACGTCGCCCTGGCCCAGCGTCAGCACCAAACCCGGTTCTGTGTTGTGGGACCTATGTGAGACTGAGGGGTGAAGGAGACAGCCCCTGAGTGTGTAGGATGATGGGAGGCAGGAGAGGTCACTGCACAGGCTCTGGGATCACACAGACCTGGGTTCAAGCCCCTGCCCTGCCACAGACCATCTGACCTCTCCAAGCCTAAGTTTTCTCATCTGTGAAACGAGGATAACAAAAGTACTATCTCATAGGGTTTTTGTGCAGATTAAAAACTGATCACATTATTAATGTGAGTGGAAGGAAATGAAACGAGACACTCAATATCAGCAAATGAATCTTGGTGGAGAGGGTTAAAGAACAGTGGGGACACAAGCTAGTTTTCCTGATAGGCTGTTCTTGGTCGGGAACCATACTAACAGGGCATAATAACGTCTACCCCTTTACCAACTGCTTACTAGTGTTAGACTGCTTTGCAGCCCCTCACATTATGCTACAGACCTTCCATTCTTAGGATCCCACTTTACAGAAAAGGGAACAGAGTCTCAGAGGTCAGTAGAGTTTGCAGTGCATCCTCTGGCTGTGACTTAACCCCTGGACATAGGTACACTGACCCCGACTCCGCTCCTAGGTGGGAGCGGACAAGCAGCTGAAAAGGAAGGGGTAGGAGTTAAGAGCCCGCACAGGCTTTTGCACAGAGGAACACGCCAACCGGTGTGCGGCACAGGGCCAGCTGGTGGCCAACAGCGACCGCCCCGTAGCCCCGAACAGCCAATGGCGTCCAGCCCCTCCCCCTGGGGGTGTGGCCAGGCTGCCAGGACTGCTGCGGCTGCGCAGAGGGTGCGCTGGGCAAGCAGCCACCAGGTCGGGCTTTCTGGTCAGGAGGGCTCGGCCCGCAGGCACCTTGGCAGGAGCGGGCGCCTGGAACGCGGCGGGAGGCAACGACCCTCACTGCCTGGTTACCAGGGTCTGCAAAAGACAGACAGTGTCTGAGTGTGGGTCCATATTCCCCCCTCCCAGATTGGGGGTGGCTCTCTCTCCTCCCTGACTCCCTCCAGGGTCCCAGGAGAGAGACCACAGCCACCTCCCTCCAGTGCTACCAGGACATGATCTCATTTTCCTCAGGACAGCCCAGTGAGGTTGCCCATTTTATGAATGGGGTAGTAGTCCAAGCTCAGTGAGGTTAGTGATTTGCTCAAAGCTATATATGTAGCTAGAAAGTGGCAGAGCCAGGACTTGAACCCAGTCTGGAGGTCAATGGTCTTAACCATGATGCATTACTGCCTGGGGCAAAGCCCTAGGGTCTAGTTTTTTGCCAGTATCTGAGTGCTTTTAGGCAAGTCTCTGCCCCTTTAAGATTCCCAGAGGGCGGGATTCAGTGAGCTACAGGAGACTCTCCAGCTGGGTGGAGTTCCTGGACTTCCAGGCCCCTCAGCTTCAAATCTCAGGGAGAAAGGAGCCCAGTTGCAGTTCTGGGGGTGCCAAGAGGCCACCCATACTGAAGCAGAGGCCAAGGCCAACTTACCCTTCACCTTCTTGCTTTTGGGAAGGGCATCTTCGGGGGGTGACCTTCTCTTAGTTATACGCTTGGGTGGCATCTTCCTGTCCTGAAAAACCCAGGCAAATACTCCATGTCAGAAATGGCAATCATTTTCCTGCTCTAATTAGGCAATATTCATCAAAAACCCTAAAAAAAAAGTGAGAAGAAATGCCCAGCAATTCCACTTCTCAGAATTTATCTGAGAAGAACCAAATAATAAATACACCCAAAGATTAAAATCCACAAATATTCTCTACTGTATTCTTCATAACATTAAAAAAACAACCAAAAATGGAGCAACCCATACACTCAGGAGTAGGGGGCTGGCTAGATAATATGTGGTATATTGATGATAAAACAGGACAAAGCCATTAAAGTGATGCTTTCAGAGATTTATTTACTGAGTCATTGCCAAGTAATATAAACAGATTGAAAAACAGCCCATCATCCTATTTGTGGAAAAGAAAAAGCATACACATATAAAAATGTGTGGAAGGAAATACATTCAATATTGATAATGGTAACCTCTGGAAAATGGGATTATGGACTTTTACTTCTTTCTTTGTACTTTACCTATATTATCAAAGCTCCAAGAAACATTACATATATTTTTAAATTTTTATTATAAAAAATTAAAACATTGAAGAACATTAAATGAAGTATCCCTCCCAACTCCTCCCAACCCCAACATAACCACTAGTAACTCTGGTTATACATAACTGCCATAATCAGACCACACACACACACACACACACACAAAGCCGTTCTCATTAAATAAAAGCAAACCAAACCATCTGTGCCCTTTGATCCAAAATGGCACCACTCCTGGGAGGAACTTGGCTTTCCTCTAAGCAGTCCAACAAGAGATAAACACTGTTATACACACACACACAAAAAGGGGGAAAGGAAATCACCTACGGGTGACAAGAAGGGCTGTTGGCACCTAGCACGATCCCGGGCAGCTGAAAGCCTCAGCCCTGAGCCCTTCACTTCTTAAACTAACTGCTGCTGCCTTGCCTCCTCAAGACCTCTGAGAACAGACTTTCTCCGCGGCTATCTCAATTCCAATCCAGCCCAAATTGTGTCGAAAGCCTTTTTCCCCCATATAAGCAGCTTTGGAAACAAATCTTTATTGAGCCCTGGTCTTTAAGGTTATGAAAGACAGTTCAGTTGTCTAAGCCTTAGGCTCCCAAACTATAACGAGGGCAATTTGCAGCTACCCAGATGCAAAAGTGTAGAGCAAGTGGTGGTTAAGATGAGCCAGAATATGTGCTCAGCTGCTTTCTAGCTGTTTGACCTTGGACAAAGTTATTTAATCTCTTCATGATTCAGTTTCCTCCTCAGTAAAATGGGGATAATAATAGTACCCACACCCTGTTGTGACATCAATGACTAATTGAGCTAATACTGTAAAAGTAATAACATAGTAAGTGCTCAATAAATCAATGCTGGTGTTATAACATCTAGAGTCTGTCCCAGGTGATGCTCAGGCACAGCTCTAATCTAATCTAACCCACCTCTCCTCCATTCTACAGAAAAGGGATGGAGACTCTACCCAAGGCTACAAATGGAAAGAGAACTCCAAGAGACCTTCTCAGGCTCCTCTGTGGGCCTAAACAGCACCCCATTCTTCCTCCCTCCCTCCCTCCCTCCCTTCCTTCCTTCCAGTAGGTCCTAGAGCCTCAGCCTCTCCAGCTCCGAATTCCATGGTATATGAACACAAAGTGAGTGGCCTGGAATTTCCAGGCCATTTCTGCTGACTATCCTGGGGGAAGAGAACAAAGTACCGAAGACGGCGAAATAGCCAAAGGCCTACAATCCGCCAAGGCTGTAGGTTGAGCCTCTGCAGGTTGAGCTTCTACAGGCTGTGAATGGCCCAGTTTTGACTCTGTTGAGGCATTTCTATGTTTCACCCAACTTCTATTCTCCCAGGGTTGAACTCCTCCCCTCCAAGTAGCCTCTTTGAAACCCCTTTTCCCACATTAGAAATGCACATTCCTTAGGATAAAGGGAATTGGATTCATCTGCCAGAGCTGTGGTTTGTTCAACCCTGCTTCTGTGACCATGGTTGACCTCTCTGGCAGCTTTTTTTTTTTTTAATTAATTAATTTATTTTTGTCTTCGTTGGGTCTTCGTTGCTGCGCGCGGGCTTTCTCTAGTTGCGGCGAGCGGGGGCTACTCTTTGTTGCGGTGCGCGGGCTTCTCAGTGCGGTGGCTTCTCTTGTTGCAGAGCACGGGCTCTAGGCGCACGGGCTTCAGTAGTTGTGGTACGCAGGCTTAGTTGCTCCCCGGCATGTGGGATCTTCCCAGACCAGCGTTCGAACCTGTGTCCCCTGCATTGGCAGGCAGATTCTTAACCACTGTGCCACCAGGGAAGTCCCTCTCTGGCAGCTTTAACCTCTCTGAGCTGTACCCTCATCTGTAAAAAGGGATGCAGTGACCACTTCCAGGGCTGCTGTCAAGACTAAATGAAGCACTTCCCTGGTGGTGCAGTGGTTAAGAATCCACCTGCCAATGCAGGGGACACGGGTTTAATCCCTGGTCCGGGAAGATCCCACATGCCGCGGAGCAACTAAGCCCGTGCACCACAACTACTGAGCCTGTGCTCTAAAGCCTGCAAGCCGCAGCTACTGAGCCCACGTGCCACAACTACTGAAGCCCATGTGCTTAGAGCCCGTGCTCCGCAACAAGAGAAGCCACCGCAATGAAAAGCCTGCGCATCACAACAAAGACTAACCTCCGCTCGCCGCAATCAGAGAAAGCCTGCACCCAGCAACGAAGACCCAGCACAGCCAAAAAAAAAAAAAAAAAAAAGAAAAAAAAGACTGAATGAAATGTTTGTAAAGGACTTTGGAGTGCCAAGCACACAGTAAGTACTCAATACGTGGCAGCATGTACTCATTCATTCCATGAATGCCTATTACCACTGCCAGGTGTAGCAAGGAAAAAGAAAACTAACCCTCTCCCTGTTCTCGTGGAGCTTAATTCTAGTGATTCTAGTGGGAAAGAAACACACACACATACACACATACACACACACACACACACACACACACACACACACAGAGTATTATTACAGATGGTGTTGTGTGAAGGATAGGCAAGGCACAACACTGTAAACGTACTTAATGCCACTGAACTATATACAATTAAAAATGGTTAAAATGGTCAATTTTATGTTATGTGTATTTTACCACAGTTAAAAAAAAAAAAAAAGCGAGGAAAACTGGGACGGGGGAGGAGATATAGGTCAGATAGGTAACATTTGGGCTAAGGCTTGAAATACTAGCAAGAGAAAGCTAGCCGGGGAAGACCCGGACAAAAGCATGTGATGTGCTCAGGAACCTGCGGAGGCCAGCAGGGCTGTAGGTGGACAGCGATGGATCACATGGCACAAGGGGAGCAGGCGATGGATCGTACAAGGCCTAGTAGGGAAAACAGAAGAGTTTTAAGAAAAATGTCTTCTTGACGATGGTTCTGGCTACTGTAGAGAAAATGCAGTGGTTTGGAAGAGGAGGAGATTGCAGGTATCCAAATGAGAGAAGTCAGCGACTTGATTTGGTCTGAGGCAAGAGAGCAAAGTAGACAAAACAGATCAATTTAGGAGACAGGCTTGCTTTGCTGGCGGATTAGATGTGGGGAACGAGGGTGAGGGAGGAACCCAGAATGACTTTTTCATCCTAAAAAACCCACCTCCCTGATCCCCCATGAACTTGGCAAAACACAAGGACCCCCAGGCTTTGGCTTGAGTGAATAAGTAGATGGTCGACTTCCAGTTACTGAGAACACTGTGGGACAAACAGGAGAGGAGAGACTGAGAGGTCCGCCTCACCAGGCATTTTTGTTAAGTGTGAAGTGCGTGGGAGCCGGCCAAGAAGGGATGTTAAGTAGGCAGAGCTGGATGGGTTAAGGAGTGTGGGACGTAACAGGTATCCACTGTTTCTTGTACCCCTGGCCAGGTTGCCAGCCAGTTCACTGTGTCCAGGGCCCTGTCCCGCCAAGGGCATATTTCCCGTCAGTTCATCAGAATGACCTGCAGCAGTTAGCTGTGCTGGGGAGGGAGAGTGTGTAGTAGCATGGAAAAGTACTTACAGCCAGAAGTGAAAAAGAAGGGAACAGAATAATATCAGCACATTGCTGCTGATGTTGCGGTGACCTGTGGGCAAGGCCTGGAGTGGAGAAAAATAAAGGCTATATGAGGTATTTGGTGTCATGGGTCATTAACCAAAAAAAAAAAGTGTTAGTGTGGGTTGGAACAGACCCAGGCAATATCTCCTTAGCCACCTGTGTTTTGGGCCAATATTCTGGGGCATCTCACTGCAAGCTAACCACACTGATCCCACGAGGAAACTGAGGCTCAAAAAGGTAAAGTGTCTTACCCAAGACTGGACGAGGAAATCAAGATCTGTACCAAGTACCTAGTCACTCAGACCCCAGAGCTGGTGCCCCTACCTACTTCCTCCCCACACTCTCCAGTCCCTCAGCCTGTCTGAGAACTCTCCCTCATACTCTCTCCGCCAGAAAAGACAGGAGCTTTTCTCTCATCTCCCTACTGCCCACCCCCATCGCCATCCCGCTCTACAAGCCATTCATGATCTTTTTAAACCTCAAACCTGAAACAAGCTGCTTCCTTGCTCAGACTCCTCAGTGGCTCCCTCTGCCCACATTTCTTAACCTGGTACTAAAGACCTCGAGGGTCTGATACTAACATGACTTTTGGCCTCCTACCTTACCTGTCACATCGTCCCTTCTCTTCTCACACAATCTTAGACTGCCTGCTATTCTCCCCATACCATGTGCATCTCTGTACCATCCCATCCCTATCCTACTAGGAGAAGTTCTGCTCCAAGTCACCTCCATTGGTAAAAGCCACCTCTGATCCCTCTCTCAATCCTAAAGGAATCATTCTCGCAGAGAAATTAGGGCAGACTTTTAGATCATGATTATTTAAATTTACCTGTCTATCCACCATATCAATCTGCTCCTTAAAATGAGTCTCTCTGGGACACTGGCCTCGCCTACTTTCCATATGCCAACAACCTTTGAATTCTCACGACAAGCTGAAGAAGGCACTGTCACTCCTATTTCACAGTTGAGGGAACTGAGGCTCAGAGAAGTCAATTTACTTGCTTAAGTCCATACCATCAGAAAGGAGAGCCAGGAATAGAATCCAGGTATATCTGATAATTAAAAACAAAAACAAAACAAGAATGGTTGGCTAAAGGCAGGCCGTGATCCAGGCAGGGGTCGAGGCAGCCTGGACAGGCCTCCCCAGGATCCCCTATGAGCTTGGCCAAAGGCAAGGAGCAGAGGGCAGCAGCCTGCTGAGGGGGACAGGATAGTGAGAGCAGAGAGGAGCTCGGAGGCAGCTAGGGCCTGGGAGGGTGGGCCACGTGGGTGACAAATCTGCTGAAAGATGTATGGAAGGACGACGGGTACAACTCCATGCTGTGGTGGAGAGAGCACTGGCTTTCAAGTCCAACACACCTGAGTTCCCTTTGAGCCTGACACTCTTCATCTCTCAAACAGAGGACTCCAGGCACTGCAGGGTGCTGCTGTGAGCAATCCCCAAGGCAGGGCGGAAGATGAGAGGGCACCTTCTAAGAGGTGGAGCCCTGTACCCATGACCCACCTGCATATCCTCTACCATACACATCAGTCCTTTGACAGACTCCCTCTCTAACCGCTCTGGGTGTGTTTTCTTAGACACTGAGTGCCGGGGCTAGGAATAAGTAGTAGTCTTTTGTCCCTACCCTGCACTCCCCAACAGAAAACACAGCTTCCATCTTCAAGGAGTTTACAGTCTGGGAAAAGAGTGAGGTACAATCCAATAAGTCAGATACAGAGACAACTTCCACCAATAGGCACCTAAGGTGTGCCAGCCTCTCCTAGAATGTTCACACCTTCCCTTGGAGGTGTGATCATCCTGGCTTTACAGATAAGAAAGTAGAGGCTCATGGGAAGGTGCCCCAGGCCACACAGAGGTGGGACGACAGCCCAGGTCTCTCAACCACTCCCCACTAGGATGAGAGCATCCCCCCTCCCCACTTCTCTCTGGGCCTCAGTTTCCTCATTTGGTGAATGAAGGCACAGCAGACTAGACAGTCTACCAGGGCCGTGGTGTTCCTGCAGTGACCTGCTGTGACCTCATCTCTGCAAAGGGAGACAGAGCCCTCTCTGACCACAGCAGCTGTCCCCACCCACCCCGACATCAGGAGACAGACACTTGCCCACCAGACGCAATGGCTAAAGAATCTCTTTGTGAGAAAAGTCCCCAGGAGGGATGGAAAAAGATATTCCATACAAATGGAAAGCAAATAAAGCTGGAGCAGCAATACTCATATCAGATAAAACAGACTTTAAAATAAAGAATGTTACAAGAGACAAGGAAGGACATTACATACTGATCAAGGGATCAATTCCAGAAGAAGATATAACAATTATAAATATATATGCACCCAACATAGGAGTACCTCAATACATAAGGCAACTGCTAACAGCTCTAAAAGAGGAAATCGACAGTAACACAATAATAGTGGGGGACTTTAACACCTCATACCAATGGACAGATCATCCAAACACAAAATTAATAAGGAAACACAAGCTTTAAATGACACAATAGATGAGATAGATTTAATTGATATTTACAGGACATTCCATTCAAAAACAGCAGATTACACTTTCTTCTCAAGTGCACACAGAACATTCTTCAGGATAGATCACATACTGCATCACAAATCAAGCCTTGGTAAATTTAAGAAAATTGAAGTCATATCAACCACAATGCTATGAGATTAGAAATCAATTACAAGGAAAAAAACGTAAAAAACACAAACACATGGAGGCTAAACAATACATTACTAAATAACCAAAAGATCACTGAAGAAATCAAAGAGGAAATCAAAAAATATCTAGAGACAAATTACAACGAAAACACGATGATCCAAAACCAATGGGATGCAGCAAAAGCAGTTCTAAGAAACAAGAAAAATCTCAAATGAACAATCTAACCTTACAGCTAAAGGAACTAGAGAAAGAAGAAAAAACAAAACCCAAAGTTAGTAGAAGGAAAGAAATCATACAGATCAGAGCAGAAATAAATGAAATAGAAACAAAGAAAACAAAGCAAAACGAATAAAACTAAAGGCTGGTTCATTGAGAAGATAAACAAAATTGATAAACCTTTAGCCAGATTCATCCAGAAAAACAGGGAGAGGACTCAAATCAATAAAATTAGAAATGAAAAAGGAGAAGTTACAACAGACACCACAGAAATACAAAGCATCCTAAGAGACTACTACAAGCAACTCTATGCCAATAAAATGGACAACCTGGAAGAAATGGACATATTCTTAGAAAGGTATAACCTTCCAAGACTGAACCAGGAAGAAATAGAAAATATGAACAGACCAATCACAAGTAATGAAATTGAAACTGTGATTCAAAATCTTCCAACAAACAAAAGTCCAGGACCAGATGGCTTCACAGGTGAATTCTATCAAACATTTAGAAAAGAGCTAACACCCACCCTTCTCAAACTCTTCCAAAAAATTGCAGAGGAAGGAACACTCCCAAACTCATTCTATGAGGCCACCATCACCCTGATACCAAAACCAGACAAAGATACTACAAAAAAAGAAAATTACAGACCAATATCACTGATGAGTATAGATGCAAAAATCCTCAACAAAATACTAGCAAACAGAATCCAACAACACATTAAAAGGATCAAGTGGGATTTATCCCAGGGATGCAAGGATCCTTCAATATACACAAATATACACAAATCAATCAATGTGATATAACATATTAACAAACTGAACAAGAAAAACCATATAATCATCTCAGTAGATGCAAAAAAACCGTCTGACAAAATTCAACTCCCATTTACGATAAAAACTCTCCAGAAAGTGGGCATAGGGGGAACCTACCTCAACATAATAAAGGCCATATACAACAAACCCACAGCAAACATCATTCTCAATGGTGAAAAACTGAAAGCATTTCCTCTAAGATCAGGAACAAGACAAGGATGTCCACTCTCACCACTATTATTCAACATAGTTTTGGAAGTCCTAGCCATGGCTATCAGAGAAGAAAAAGAAATAAAAGGAATACAAATTGGAAAAGAAGAAGTAAAACTGTCACTGTTTGCAGATGACATGATACTATACATAGAGAATCCTAAAGATGCCACCAGAAAACTACTAGAGCTAATCAATGAATTTGGTAAAGTTGCAGGATACAAAATTAATGCACAGAAATCTCTTGCATTCCTATACACTAATGATGAAAAATCTGAAAGAGAAATTAAGGAAACACTCCCATTTACCACTGCAACAAAAAGAATAAAATACCTAGGAATAAACCTACCTAGGGAGACAAAAGACCTGTATGCAGAAAACTATAAGACACTGATGAAAGAAATTAAAGATGACACCAACAGATGGAGAGATATACCATGTTCTTGGATTGGAAGAATCAATATTGTGAAAATGACTATACTACCCAAAGCAATCTACAGATTCAATGCAATCCCTATCAAATTACCAGTGGCATGTTTTACAGAACTAGACCAAAAAATCTTAAAATTTGTATGGAGACACAAAAGACCCCAAATAGCCCAAGCAGTCTTGAGGGAAAAAAATGGAACTGGAGGAATCAGACTCCCTGACTTCAGACTATACTACAAAGCTACAATAATCAGGACAATATGGTACTGGCACAAAAACAGAAATATAGATCAATGGAACAGGATAGAAAGCCCAGAGATAAACCCACACACCTATGGTCAACTAATCTATGATAAAGGAGGCAAGGATATACAATGGAGAAAAGACAATCTCTTCAATAAGTGGTGCTGGGAAAACTGCACAGGTACATGTAAAAGTATGAGATTAGATCACTCCCTAACACCATACACAAAAATAAGCTCAAAATGGATTAAAGACCTAAATGTAAGGCCAGAAACTATCAAACTCTTAGAGGAAAACATAGGCAGAACACTCTATGACATAAATCACAGCAAGATCCTTCTTGACCCATCTCCTAGAGTAATGGAGATAAAAACAAAAATAAACAAATGGGAGCTGAGCCTGCGCGTCCGGAGCCTGTGCTCCACAATGGGAGAGGTCACAACAGTGAGAGGCCCGGGTATCGCAAAAAAAAAAAAAAAAGGATTAGAGACCTAAATATAAGACTCGAATTATAAAATTCTTAGAGGAAAACATAGGAAGAACACTCTTTGACATAATTCACAGCAAGATCTTTTTTGATCCACCTCCTAGAGTTACGGAAATAAAACCAAAAATAAACAAATGGGACCTAATGAAACTTAAAAGCTTTTGCAAAGCAAACTACAAACAAGACGAAAAGACAACCCTCAGAATGGGAGAAAATATTTGCAAATGAATCAAAGGACAAAGGATTAATCTCCAAAATATATAAACAGCTCATGCAGCTCAATGTAAAAAAAACAAACAAGCCAATCAAAAAATGGGCAGAAGACCTAAACAGACATTTCTCCAAAGAAGACATACAGATGGCCAAGAAGAACATGAAAAGCTGCTCAACATCACTAATTATTAGAGAAATGCAAATCAAAACTACAATGAGGTATCACCTCACACCAGTTAAAATGAGCATCATAAGAAAATCTACAAACAACAAATGCTGGAGAGGGTGTGGAGAAAAGGGAACCCTCTTGCATGGTTGGTGGGAAGGTAACTTGATACTGCCACTATGGAGAATGGTATGGAGGTTCCTTAAGAAACTAAATATAGGATTACCATATGACCCAGCAATCCCACTACTGGGCATATACCCTGAGAAAACCATAATTCAAAAAGACACATGCACCCCAATGTTCACTGCAGCACTATTTATAATAGCCAGGTCATGGAAGCAACCTAAATGCCCATCGACAGATGAATGGATAAAGATGTGGTACATATATACAATGGAATATTACTCAGCCATAAAAAGGAAGGAAATTGGGTCATTTGCAGACACATGGATGGATCTAGAGACTGTCATACAGAGGGAAGTACGACAGAAAGAGAAAAACAAGTATCGGATATTAACGCATATATGTGGAACCTAGAAAAATGGTACAGATGAACCGGTTTGCAGGGCAGATATAGAGACACAAATGTAGAGAACAAACTATGGACACCAAGGGGGGAAAGTGGTGGGGGTGATGAATTGGGAGATTGGGATTGACATGTATACACTAATATGTATAAAATACAGAACTAATAAGACCCTCCTGTATAACAAAATAAATAAAATTAAATTAAAAAAAAAAAAAGTCCCCAGGAGGGAAGTGAGGAGAGAGGCTCATCTGTCAACAAACATTTGCTGAGCTCCTGTCTCGTGTCAGGCACAGAGCTGGTAGACTTCACCCAGGAACTCCTTACTGGGGGATCCCCCTTACATAGGGAGCTGAGCCTTGGCTTAAGTGCGTACATTTTTCCCAGGGGAAAGGGGCCACATCTTCCACCAGATGTTACAACCACAGCTTTATGGAAATAATAGGATATTAATAATCCTCACCACAAGCCTCGTATCTTTACCTTACAGGTAAGGGAAACAAGGCCCATGGGGATTGGGTGGGTGGCCCAAGGGTACCCAACTAGGAAGTTGCCAAGCTGAACGCTATTCCTGCTCTTGGGATGTTTTCGCAACAGGAGCATGTAGAACTCCTAGTTCATCTTTCCAGACTCCATTCTGATGCCCTTCTTGGGTGAAACCATCGCTGCCTTCTCCACCCCACCCAGTGTTCCTTGGTCTTGCACTCCAGACATTTTGAGACCCAGCCCCTGCAGGAATATCTTGCTCTTCCCCTCCTTGTACCCTGTGCTCCAATCAAACACCGTGGTACCCCTGACGACAACACTCAACTACACCTTCATTCTTTTGCATGTGCTGTGTTCCCTGCCTAGATTACCCTAACCCCGCCCATCCTCAGTCTGCCTGGATAACTCCATTGTTCCTTCAAAACCCGGGCCAAGAGTAACCTCGGCTGGAAAGCCATACCTAACCCTCCTGCGCAGGCTTGGGTGAACCTCCGAGTTCCCCTCCACACTCCGTACACTCAGCTTCTGCTGAGGCACCCAAGTCACACTTGGTTGGAGCACCTCTGTTAATATCCGCCAGCAGCGCCGCGGCTCCACGGGCACACTTCGGGGATCGCCCTGGACCGTAAGTGTGGCCTCACATGGGCCTCCCCAGAGAGACCGCGAGCTCCGTCAAGGCCACACGGGGCCCTCTCACCATGTTCCCCAGCCCTGCACGCGCGGCACGGAGTAGACAGCCAGTAAATAATCTGTTGACAGATGAGTTGGTACGGAGTTCCCGGCACACCTCTCCAACCGGTCAACAGTCGTCGTGACGGTGCCTGCTGACGCTGAGATTTCGCTCTCTGCGTAGACCCTCAGCAGCCTACCCTCCTAAAAGCAGACCCTCGCCGGGCAGGGTTCCGCCTCACTCTGCCTGCAAACCGCATTCTCCAAACCAGTGCTGGACTTAATCACTTTCCCGCTCCGGAAACGCGGCCCCGCCGGAGCTGCCGCCCCAGCCCGGGAGGCGCGCTGGTCGGCGCACCGCTGGCGGCGAGGTCACCGCGGCCGCGCGCACCCTGGCCGGCCGCGCTCGGGCCGTTTGAATCTCCCGCCCCCGCGGGCGGCGCGGGCCAGGCGTGCGAGGCGCGGCTGCAGAGGGGCCGCGCGGCCCTCCCTCGGGCGAGGCGGGGCCCGGCAGGCTCCTGGGGGCCCCGCGGGGCCGGAGACTCGCGCGCCCGCACCTCTCAGCCACTCGGCTTCACGTGGGGCCAGCGCCGCGCGACACGGGCGCGCGCAGGCAACGGCCCCGACCCGCCGCCGACCGCCGGTGCCCGCGCGCCGCCCTCCGCCCCGACTCTCCGCGCGTGATGGGCGCGACCTACCTCGTTGCAGGTCGGCCACAAGGAACTCCTCCGCTCCCCGGCCCGGCCGCGAACTGCCCCAGAGCATGCGCTCTACAGGCCTCCGGCCCCGACCCCGGGCCAGAAAAGAAAACAAAGAGCCCGGCGGCCCCTGGCGGCCGCCCCGGGAAGTGCAAGTGGCGCGCTCTGGCTAAGGCGCTCCTAACCAGGCTCTCTCCGCCCTGGCAAGGGTACAGTGGGTGTGTATTTTGAAGACCCCAAATTGGGACAAGAGGACTGACAACCAGAAAGACTACTTGAAATCAAGGTTTGTTTGGGAGAATCTAGTGTGGAAGGGACTGTACGGACAAAAGAGATTCGGATCCTCCCTGCTCTCAAGAGGCTCTCCATCAGAGAAAGATGAGAAATCGGACTATCAGCAACTACTCAGGGCTGTGACAAAGGTACGCACAAGGTTATCTGGCTCAGCCGGGGCTTAACAAAGGCTTTCCAGGTTAAGCCTAAGAGGGCAGGGCATCCTAGGAGAAGCATCCCGTGCACTGACAGGGAGCGATGGGAGCCTGTGGTGGTTGTGGGAAACTGCCAAGGTCTGACTGGGGCAGAGGGTGCCATGTGGAGGAACTGGAGAGGGAGAGACAGACCATGGATTCAGGGTCTTGTCTAAGGAGGAAGCCTCTTCCCTGGGGAAATGGGGAACTATGGAACGGATTTAAGCACGTGAGTGACAGGAGCAGATTTTTGTTTCAGAACAAAATGGAGAATGCAGAGAATGGACTTGGGGGAAGGGGAAACGAAGAGTGGGGGAGGGAGGCCAGATAAAAAAGATGAGGGTGTGAACTGAGGTTGGGAGCTAGTGATGGAAAACAGGCGCCAAGCCGACTACCCTGTCTTGTTAACACACTCCTTCTTCAGGACAGGATACAAACAGTTCTTCAGGATTTCAAGTTCCCTGTGGTGACCTTTCAGGCCTTTTGATTGTGTCTGGGGGTTTCCCAGGTCAAAGGCGTGGCCTCTGCAGAAGGATATTTTCTCCATTTCATGTTGATTCTGACTCTTAAGGTCATTCTATCATACCTGAACTCTAGATAGACACTTTTGATGAGTGTTTACCAACTGAGTTTCTTCTACACAGAGCCCACCCCAAAGCACTCCCCATCTTTAAGGTTTCTCACCTCAAGTTTACTTCTGCCTCCATCAGGGACTCCTCTTTTGGATGTTACACTGTGAAATTCCTCCAAGTTTTAACCCTGGGATCTCTGATCTGTCTCTGCTGTCTTCCTCCAAGATCTTACTCATTCACATGGCTTGATGTAATTATAAAAATAACTATCATCACGTATTTTGTAAAACCTCTTACTTCAACTACAGAAACACATCCGTCCATTACTTCATTGGTTCCTCACAAAACCCTCGACAGCTGGAAAATGAAAAAAATGAGGTTCAAAGAGGTTAAGCAAGTTTTCTCTGGGGTCATCATACAAGTGGTAGAAGGAGATCAGAAATCTTCTTTAGGGCTGAGCCATGGTCTTTTAACTGAGAGGGCAGCCCACCTGGTCTGGTTCTGGCCTCTACCCTAAGTTTTAGTCCTACGGCTCTACCCAGAAGACTCAATATTCCAAATAAAACTCATTTTCCTTGGATCTAGACCCCCCCACCCCCACCCCCCCTCCATCCTTCAAGCCAAGGTTAAGGTTCTCTGAGAAGTACAGATTCAGACTTTCACATCTTTTCTGATTCTTCCCTCTCCTCTCCATCTTTTATTTCTGTCCCTCTGGTCTAAAGCACCACCCACCTGGCCTCTGCTCCCACCCCTCATCCTTTCCCCTTCATTTCATTCCACCAAGATCCCAAGGTTAATCTCCCTAAATCATGGCTGTGAGACTTTGCCCTGCTTAAAAATCTTTAAAGACTCAGATATTTCTTCAGTGCTGTGCTATGAGCATCAGGTGGCAAATGCCCCAAGCTGTTGGTTTCCTATTTCCCCCTTGGCGTCTGCACTGTACTCTGAGCATGCCCATGCTTATTCCTGCTTTCTTACCTTTCTCCTCTCTTACCAAGTGCCTTCTTTCCTGCCTAGCTGAATTCTTGATATGTATATTTTAAGGCTCAATTCAGTTGCCATCTCCATGAAGCCTTCCTTAGCCCTACTTATCTTTTCCTTCTTTGAATGCAAATATTAATTTCTTTTCACACTCTATTATTGTTGTATTTTATTTATTGAACACAAACCGTAGTAAGTAGAACAATCAATTGAATCCAACCCAGAAATGACACAGATGATAGAACTAGAAGTAAATGATATTAAAAGTTATTATTACTATATGGCAGGGCTTCCCTGGTGGCGCAGTGGTTAAGAATCCGTCTGCCAGTGCAGGGAACGTGGGTTCGATCCCTGGTCCGGGAAGATCCCACATGCCGCAGAGCAACTAAGCCCATGCGCCACAACTACTGAGCCCACATACCACAACTACTGAAGCCCGGGAGCCTAGAGCCCGTGCTCCGCAACAAGAGAAGCCACTGCAATGAGAATCCTGCGCACTGTAATGAACAGTAGCCCCTGCTCGCCGCAACTAGAGAAAGCCTGTGCACAGCAACGAAGACCCAACGTAGCCAAAAATAAATAGAGAACTAAAAACATTAAAAAAGACTTACATTAAAAAAATAAATAAATAACTGTATGGCATATGTCCAAAAGTTAAGTGGAGATATGGAAGATATAAAAAGACCCAAAGTGAGTTTCTCTCTCGACAATACCTAAGATTATAAATACACTGGAGCGTTAACAATAGATTAGATACTGGAAAAGCAACGATTAGTGAACTTGATGCACAGCAAACGAAACTATCCAAAATGAAACATAGAAAAAAAAATTTTTTTTTTTTTGAGGTACGTGGGCCTCTCACCGTTGCAGCCTCTCCCGCCGCGGAGCACAGGCCCCAGACGCGCAGGCTCAGCGGCCATGGCTCACGGACCCAGCCGCTCCACGGCACGTGGGATCCCCCCGGACTGGGGTATGAACCTGCGTCCCCTGCATCGGCAGGCGGACTCTCAACCACTGCGCCACCAGGGAAGCCCCCCGAAAAAATTTTTAAGTGAAAATAGTATTAGTGAACTATGGAATAACTTTAATAAGTAGCCTACTCTACAGGTAATTGGAGACCCTGAAAATAAGGAGGAAATGGGGACATAAAATACATGAAGAAATAATGGCTAAAAAATGTTCAAACTATAAACCTATAAACTATAAACCTACAGATCTGTGATTAAACATAAATGTGGTCTTGGGACTTCCCTGGTGGTCCAGTGGCTAAGACTCCACACTTCCAATGTAGGGGGCCCAGGTTCGATCCCTGGATAGGGAAATAGACCCACATGCGTGCCGCAACTAAGAGTTTGCACGCTGCAGCTAAAGATCCCACATACCACAGCTAAAACCCGATGCAGCCAAATAAATAAATACAAAAAAAAATACAAAATAAATAAATACAAAAAAAGTTTTAAAAAAAGTAAAATAAATGTGGTCTGAACACTCCAAATGAAAGGCAGAGATTGTCATAGTAAATAGAAAAAGCAAGACCCAACCACACACTGCCTACAAGATATACACGTTAAACATAAATACAGTTGACCCTTGAACAACTCAGGTTTGAACTATGCAGGTCCACTTATACTTAGATTTTTTTCAATAAATACATACTACGTACTACAGTCCTACACGATCTAAGGTTGGTTAAATCCGTGGTTGCAGAATCACAGATACGGAGGGCCAACTGTGAAGTTATATGGGGATTTTCGGTAGCACTCCCGTGTTGTTCAAGATTAAAAGTAAAAAGATAGAAAAAATAGATTAAAAGTAAAAAGACAGAAAAAGACATACTCTGGTAACACTAGTCAAAAGAAAGCTGGACCAGCTATATTAATAGCAAAGTAGGTTTCAGAGCAAAGAGTATTACTGAAATAAAGACGGTAATTTCACAATGGTAAAGGAGTCAATCAAAATGCACAATCCTCAGTATATGCAACGAATAACAGAGCTTCAAAAGACGTCAAGTAGGGCTTCCCCGGTGGCACAGTGGTTGAGAGTCCGCCTGCCGATGCAGTGGACACGGGTTCGTGCCCTGGTCCGGAAAAATCCCACATGCCGCGGAGCGGCTGGGCCCGTGAGCCACGGCCGCTGAGCCTGTGCTCCGCAACGGGAGAAGCCACAA
>NW_006788818.1:302997-317683 GCF_000442215.2 Lipotes vexillifer | reverse complement strand
AAAAAAAAAAAAAAAAAAAAAAAAAAAAATGTTAAGTAAAAACTGATAGAACTTCTAGAAGAAATAGACAAATCAACAACTATAGCTGAGATTTCAATAACCCACTCTCAATATTACTGATAGGACAGGTAGGAAGAAAACCAGCAAGGATAGAATAGACTTGAACAACACTTTCAATCAATTTGAACTGATTGACATTTACGGAACACTTAACCTTTCTTCACACTCCACCTTGATTTTTTCGGACAACAGTAACATACTCATGCCTTTTTTTTTTTTGCAGTACGCGGGCCTCTCACTGTCGTGGCCTCTCCCGTTGCGGAGCACAGGCTCCGGACACGCAGGCTCAGCGGCCGTGGCTCACGGGCCCAGCCAATCCACAGCATGTGGGATCCTCCCAGACCGGGGCATGAACCCGTGTCCCCTGCATCGGCAGGCGGACTCTCAACCACTGTGCCACCAGGGAAGCCCCATACTCGTGCCTTTTAAGTGCATATGAAACATTTCCCAAGATAGGCTATACTAGGTTATAGAAAAAGTCTTGTTAAATTTAAGATGATTCAATCATACAAAGTAAACATATACTTAGGCCACAATGGAATGAAAGTAGAAACAAATAACAGAAAGATCTTTGGAAAACGCCCAAATATTTAAAAACACACTTTTGGGAATTCCCTGGCAGTCCACTGGTTAGGACTCAGCACTTTCACTGCTGTGGCCTGGGTTCAATACCTGGTCGGGGAACTAAGATCCTGCAAGCTGCCTGGAGTGGCCTAAATAAATAAATAAATAAAAATAAAAACAATAAAACACACTTTTACATAGTCCACAGGTCAAAGAAGAAATCAAAGGGTAATTTCAAAGTATTTTGAACTAAATTAAAATGAAAACATAACATAGCAGAACTTCTGGAATATTTTTGTTTGTTTTGTTTTTTACTTGTGGAATATTGTTAGAGGAGTATTTGGGAGAAACTAATAACACTAAATGCCTAAACTAGAAATGAAGAAAATGTCTCAAATTAATCAGCTTCTGCCTTAGCGAACTAGGAAAAGCAGAGCAAACTAAACCCAAAATAAACAAAAGAAAGAACACAATAAAGATCAAAACAGAAATCAATGAAATAGAACACAGAAGAATAAAGTCATCAACCAGCGTTTGCTATGTGCCAGGCCCAGTACTAGGTCCTGAGCATACATATATGGTCCCATTCTTTAAGGATAACTCAACTAGTAGGTTAGATGGACAACAACTAAAAAATAAGCACATCAGAATGCTAATAACATTACCATGATGGAATGCTCAAGGTGCCCACCCTACCTCTGAGAGAAGCCATTATGGGTGCTTAGGGAAGGGGAGGTGAGAATGGTGGCTGAGTTCAGGCTCTAAAGATGCAGACCTTCATCTAAAGATGTGTGACCTTGGGCAAATAATCTAACCTTGATTGTCTTCCTTTTCTATAACACGGATATAAAAAATGTCCCTGCCCTGCATAGGGCTGTTGTAAGGATTAAAGAATGCCTAGCACATAGTAAATCCTCATGAAATGTCAGATACCATCATAAAGACACAGGTTCTGGGACTTCCCTGGCTGTCTTGTGGTTAAGACTCCACTGCAGGGGCCCAGATTTGATTCCTGGTTGGTTGGGGAACTGAGATCCCATCCATCAGAGGGAAAGACATGCATAAAGACAGAAAGTGGTGAAAGACAGAAGTAACAGCCAGGAAGGGCTCCCGCTCCCCAGGAAACTGCACTCATGTCTTAGTATTATCCAGAGCCAAGCAGACATAGGCACATAGTAGGTTTATAATTTGTTACAACTGAAACTGAGTTTTTATGGTGTAGTGGGTACTAATTAGCTGAATACGAAGTGTAAATAGCTAATTTTCTCAAGGCATGGTATGATGTGGGTTGAGCACAGGCTCTGTGGTCAATTGCCTTGCTCAGATGCATGTTCTGCCACTTACTGGCTATATAACTCATGCAAGTTCCTCAACTCCAACTTCAGTCTCCTCTGCAAAATGGGCACAAAGGGTACCTACTTTACAGGGGTACATAGAATATTAGATGAAATAATGTACATATCTTACCACACTGCCTTGTTCAAAGGTAATAGTATATCATGATACGGTTTTGGGGTTCAAATCCTGGTTCTATTACTAGTTAGGTGATCTTGGGCCATACTAATCCCTCCATCTTCTCCCCTTTTCTCTCCTGAACAGGTAGTGTTCTGAGTGAGATAAGCCTGGTTTAGTAGATCATTTATCTGTGGTGGCAGACTTTATAAAACAAAGCTTTAATGGATACTATATCCCTAGTTGTTTGCTTTTAAGTCAGAGAATTTTCTCACAAGCTCACTGTACTTATGAGACTGTAAGCTTTTTTTTTTTTTGCGGTACACGGGCCTCTCACTGTTGTGGCCTCTTCCGCTGCGGAGCACAGGCTCCGGACGCGCAGGCTCAGCGGCCATGGCTCACAGGCCCAGCCGCTCTGCAGCATGTGGGATCTTCCCAGACCGGGGCACGGACCCGTGTGCCCTGCATCGGCAGGCGGACTCTCAACCACTGCGCCACCAGGGAAGCCCGAGACTGTAAGCTGTTTTACAAATATTAACTCTAAATTCTCACTACAACTCCAAGAGGTACTTTTACTGTCCCCATTCTATGCATAAGGAAACTGAGGCAGAGAGGTTAAGTAGCTTGCCCAAGGTCACAGGGACTACAAGTGGTTATCAGGATTCAAACCCAGGCAGTCTCACTTTAGCAACTACTGCTATGACTATTAAGGCCTACATGGAGAAAAAAGCCAGAATAACCTGTTTGTAAAAAGTCTACAGGTAGGCATGCTGCTTCCTGACGTTCAGCAAAGGGTGTGACCTAGAATACTTGCTGACAGCTTTGCGTCAGCTACACTTGGACACCAGGAGAAATGGATGTACTCCTCACCTAGCACCCAGCCCTACCCTGAGAATTTACACTAAAAACATTGTTCAGACTTTACTGTGCATCTACCATCCAAAGACTGTTTATGTGGGAATGCCAAGATGTGCGCTGGACACATGGCTAACCCTGGGGATACTGGACCAGTCCACTTCCTAGTTGTAGATTTGGGCAATTATTTAGCCCTTCTCCTCCTGGGTTTTCCTATCAAAGCAGACAGATTAATACCCACTTCAGGGCTGTGATTAACACATGCCAAGTGCTTAGAAGAGCCTGGCACAGGCAAGCACTAAAAGTGTTGCTACTTGCTTAGGTAAAGCAACCAAGGTTCTCCAATAATCATAGCCACAAACTAGCTCCTATTCTTTACCCTCTCATCCCTGAACACTGTAAAACTATACATCTGGACATTCCACGTGTTTGGGCCACAACCCACCAACCCCCCAAATCCCCCCCTTAAATCTGACCCCAATGGATTCTAAATGGGTTATTCTACCTCCCCATCTTGTAAAATTCACTTAATAGCCCCACCCAAGATCTAGACTCTACCTTCTAGATGGCTCCCCGCTAGTCCCCATCCTTCAGTCTTGACTTCCCTATAATGCTGGCAGCCTGTACACAGGCTTGACAAAGTCCTACTGTGACTCAAGCATAGCTCTTTGACACAGAAGCAGATTAACTACCCCAACAGCTGCTTTTAACTTTTTAACATTTGCACCAAATCTTGTACAATGGTTAGGTCTCATCAGCATGAAGACCTCTCATTCAACACCCATGTCCAGTGGCCTAATGTGTAAGTCTCTAAGACCATACCTTAAGTTACCTATTTACAACTGGTTAGTAAACATGCATTTTCCCAAGTAGTAGTACACAAATGCCAATATTAAACCAAGAGCTCAGGGCCTTAAATTAGTGCAGAATCAATCAGGTATTAACTGCTTGAACAAGCAGCTTCATTTATAGAATACTCATTTAGCAGTCATACTTGCATAGAAAGAACCACATAGGGAATTCCCTGGTGTTTTCATTGAAGGGGGACCAGGTCTGATCCCTGGTTGGGGGACTTAAGATCCTGCAAGCCACATGGTGCGGCCAAAAAAAAGAACCACACAATTATGTATATAGTCACCTTTATTGTAATTCACCAAGTACATCAGAAACTGACATGGATCTCTTTATTAAGACATGTAGATTCTCATGGGCACCTGCTTTCCACTTTTAAGAAAATCCAGTTTACTTGAGAATGGCCAAGATCTGGGTATCAGCACATCAAGTTTCCACCTCATAGGAAACCTGAAAGGGTCTCTTGGGACTCCCAGGTCACTGTACTGTCCACAGACCTGCCCACACAAGTGTCTTCTGGAATTCCTTCTAAATTTCAAAAGGCACCTGGTTAACAGAACACTCTTACTCTGCTGGTTTTTAAGGTGCAATTCCAGTGTTAAACATTGTGCCAAAACTTAACATTTTCAAATTGCCCAGGCTTATCTTCCAAAAATAGTGTATTACTCACTTTACTAATCTCCCTGTCAAATAAAGGCCCCCAAAGCATTGTTAACTGCACACGTTAGGCAAGGCTCCTCTTCTCTCCTGAATGAAAAGGACAAAAAAAGAATTAGATTCATACATAACAATCTTATTTCACTTTTAAATTTTGGTATACCAGATGTCTCTCTGCATGGTTTGTCTCCTCAGTCATCGTCCAGAGGACTCTGAGAAGCTGTAGGAATATGCAGGCGCAGACTCAAGGCCCAGCTTCATCTCCAACGTTGTGGAAAGGGACTGTACATCATGGGGCAGAGCCCTATGCTCCCCTACGCCACCAGGACAGAGCCCGGGGAGAGTGACCTCCCGGGGTATCCACGTTGGAATGTCTGACTGAACAGAGTTACTGTAAGTTCCCATACGGACAAGTTTCAATCTGAGAGCGGACAAAGTACAACAAAGTTAGCCTAGGTACCCAATTAACATGATCGACTATATAGCACTGTACTGTAATAGGTTTATAATACTTTTCACACAAATACATAAAAAACAAACACAAAAAAATAAACATTTAAAATCTTACAGTACCTTGAAAAAATAAAACAGCTAGCATACAGGGGCTGGCCTCGAGTGAACAGGCCATGAGTTACTGACTGGAGGGAGAGGAGGTGGGAGATGGCAGAGCTGAAGATCATTAGCAACATGAGATGAAGGGCAAGCTGCAATTTCACTCATGCCTGACGCTGATGGCACAGGTTCTGGTCCCTTGCTGGATTCAACTCTATCTACCCTCCTGAAAAAATGATCCAGTGATATCTGGGTACTAGCTCTTCCTCTCATCAGACACAGTAGCACTGCACTGCATTCTGAATGGTTGCTGCAGCTTTCCTGTACCATTCTACGTCCGGGTCCTCTGCCTCAAAAACTAACAGTGCCTCCTCAAATAAAGAAAACCCCCTTACCACTTCCTGCATCATGAATCTCTTTCATTCTTCAGCAGTACCACCTATGCCACTGCTGCTTTTATGCTTGTTCCCAGACATCCTGGGCTTAAAATACAGATACTGTCCTACTGTACTCCATACAGTACCGTAAAGTATACTAAAACACAACCACTTGTAGAGGATGCACGCATGTGACAATGTACACCAGATACCTGAATTAACTTACGTGATTGGACATGTGCACACATGTTCGCATCTTAAGGTTTGTACGTAAAGGACTTACTGTAACCGTTTTCAAGACATTTCATTTCCCCTCATCCCATACTACATGTAGACTTGAGGGAAGTTCAAGTCCACCAGGATTAGCAACTGTTTCTAATAACTTCCAAAAGTTACGCTTTATCTATCATAGTTACTGTCATTGTAGACATATGCTCTGCATATGCTGGCGCAACTTAACCCCCCACATCACAGAAAGGAACTGTACAAGAGACCAAACCCTTAGTTCCCCTGGAAAGATCGAGAGGGTACACACATTACATGGCTCATGTGACACCTTTGCTGTCTTTGGTTAAGTCATTCAAAATTGTTCCATTTGCAAAACAGAAATCTCTCCTCTATCATGAGTATTAAAGATGTGAAGATAAACTTTAAAAAGCCATCTTCCTGGAATATGAGCATACATCTAAGAAACTGTCAACATGCCTACAAAAAAAAGTAGCAAAATATCTAGATGCACTGAACGGAAGCATCTTCATGAAATGGAACTGAGCTCAAAATGATCAAATGTCTTATGCAAAATGTTGGCAGGCAAACACTGATAGGCCAAAAGGAATTCGTAGATTTACTTACCCCGAATCAAATTATTTGGAATCCCAAACGAATGCTGCAAAACAAAGCAGGTAAGAGCTTTAATTCAGTAGTACACCCAAACTGATTAAAACAAATTTTTCATTCACTTCGGATCAACCTAGATTCAGATATGCTGCTCTAGAGAGCTGTTTCCTGCATGGTTTGTCTCCTCAGTCATTGTCCACAGGACTCTGAGAAGCTGTAGGAATATGCAGGCGCAGACTCAAGGCCCGGCTTCATCTCCATCGTTGTGGAAAGGGACTGTACATTTAATTCAGTAGTACACCCAAACTGATTAAAACAAATTTTTCATTCACTTCGGATCAACCTAGATTCAGATATGCTGCTCTAGAGAGCTGTTTCCTGCATGGTTTGTCTCCTCAGTCATTGTCCACAGGACTCTGAGAAGCTGTAGGAATATGCAGGCGCAGACTCAAGGCCCGGCTTCATCTCCAACGTTGTGGAAAGGGACTGTACATCATGGGGCAGAGCCCTATGCTCCCCTACGCCACCAGGACAGAGCCCGGGGAGAGTGACCTCCCGGGGTATCCACGTTGGTCACTATATTTTAGAAATGAACTTCACCAAGTTGACAGCTACTTCGCAGGAGTATCTATAAGGGACTAGATCCCAATCACCCCAGAGTGTCAAGAGTTGTGCGCAAGACTAACGAGCAGACACATCAATAATCTGAATTTCCAACCAGGTACTCCAAAGACATCTAGGAACCCCAACAGGCGATTAGCTTGCTGCCGAAAAACAGCAAATAACAAACAGCCGTTATGACACCAATAAAGGCTCCTACCTTTAACCCGATCGCCTGAAATAAAAAAATTGCCCCAAAAGAAAAAATAAATAGCACCAGAATTAAAAATAACCCGAATCGGGAACAAAATGGCCTGCATTCAACTCCACTGAAGACGCTAACGCGCCTCCTAGGAAGCAGCATAATGGCGCAACAGGAAATGAGGGCAGGCGCTGCTAACTTAGCTTGTGGCGCGGAGGGTCGCGCCCTGCAGGCCTGGGAATTCCCGCGGTAGCGACCCTTGGTTACGGCCAAGACCCGCGGCCGGCGAGGCCTCCCCAGCCCACACCCGACCCGGCCCTATTTTTGCGAGTAAGCGTAGTCAGCATGGACGCCGAAGATTCGGAATCATTCTAAATAGTATGATCCCAACAGAAAAGGATGAATGGCGGACCCAGTACCAGACAAAACGCTGAAGAAGCAGGCATCTAATCACACTCACCGATTAGAACGACAATAGCCTTCCCCGAAAAGACCAAACGGGCTCAAGGCATCGGTATTTATACTTTCTGAAGCCCTCGGAAGTCAAGAAATCTCTATTGCGCCTGCGCCGCGTCATGCGCAGTTAGGGAGTTAGAAATTCGCTAAGGGTGCTGGGACTCCACCGCAGGTTAAGCCCCACCCCTACCTGGCGTAGAGGCATCTCGCGATACTAGAGACTTCGCGCGGGACCTTGAAAGTGCAAGTTACTGAAAGAGAGGTTTTGAAGTATTTAGGCTGATGGGTAAGTGCTGGATCGGGTATTTACGGCTCTACGATCAGTTCACCAATCTGGAGGATAAGCCGTTAAATGAAGTCAAAAAACCTTTGGATTAATAAGTGTACTGAATAGAAAAGGCATTTAAGCCTTGTCTGGAAAAAAAAAAAAACAGAAAAAGAAAAAGGCATCTAGAGAAATGCAGTCTCAAAAGGGATTGAATCTACCCTGTTACGTGTGAAATAAACATCTGATAAATGGCGTTGGTAAATAAGTCGGAAGTACTAAATTGTACACTTAAAAATGGTTAAACTGGTAGATTTTATGTTACGTGTATTTTAACACATATAGACACCTAATATAAAGAAGGCAAGCAAAGAATCCTGAAGATAAATGTTACTTGTGAAATATTGCAAATGCGATAGAATTCCGAATAAATGTTAGATAAATTGACGTAGAGCCATCACAGCTCTGCTTTAACGAGTAGAAACATTTATGGTGTTCTTCCTATAAGATTTTGTGCTGGGTGCTTTAAATACATTATTTACCATCACAGCAATTCTAAGACATTGGTATTATTACCCAGTTAAAAAAAATTTTTTTTTAATAGCATGCATTTTCTTTCTTTCTTGCACTTATTTTTGGCTGTGTTGGGTCTTCCTTGCTGCGCGCAGGCTTTCTCTAGTTGTGGCGAGTGGGGGCTACTCTTCATTGCGGTGCACGGGGTTCTCACTAAGGTGGCTTCTCTTGTTGTGGAGCACGGGCTCTAGGTTCACGGGCTTCAGTAGTTGTGGCTCGTGGGCTCTAGAGCGCAGGCTTAGTAGTTGCGGTGCACAGGCTTAGTTGCTCTGCGGCATGTGGGATCTTCCCGGACCAGGACTCGAACCTGTGTCACCTGAATTGGCAGGCAGATTCTTAACCACTGCGCAACCAGGGAAGCCCTATTACCCAGGTTTTAAGATGCGAAACAGGCCCAGAGCAGTGGTTCTCTAAGTGTAGTTGGCCAACTGTGGGGTCCCTGAAACTCTTTTGGGGGTTCATGGGGTCAAAACTATTTCATAATAATACTTAGACTTTTTCTGCCTCCTTCACTATGTTGAGTCTACACTGATGTAAAATGAAATTGTGGGTTAAACTGCTGGTGTCTTAGTTTGCTTCAAAGCCCTGTCACCAAACTGTACTGGTGGTCATTGTATTCTTCATCAACACAAATTTACAATTTAAAAAAAAGTCAGTTTCACCGAAGGACGTCCTTGATGAAGAAGTAAAAATCATTAATTTTACTAATTCTTGCCTTTTGAGTATCTGTCTTTTATTATTTAGTTATTTGGCTGTGTTGGGTCTTCGTTGCTATGCACGGGCTTTCTCTAGTTGTGGTGAGCAGGGGCTACTCTTCGTTGTGGTGTGCGGGCTTCTCATTGCGGTGGCTTCTCTTGTTGCGGAGCACAGGCTCTAGGCGTGTGGGCTCAGTAGCTGTGGCTCACGGGCTCTAGAGCGCAGGCTCAGTAGTTGTGGCACATGGGCTTAGTTGCTCCGCGGCATGTGGGATCTTCCCGGACCAGGGCTCGAACCCATGTCCCCTACATTGGTAGGCGGATTCTTAACCACTGTGCCACCAGGGAAGTCCTGAGTATCTGTCTTTTTAATATTCTATGTGACAAAGTGAGAATTACACATAGAGCATTTATGCTGCATGTGAAAAGCTGATCTGCAGGAAAAGCACTTATGACATTGTTTGAGTTGTGAGCTGAAAAAGCCACGTTTTTCATGGAATACTATTTTATTTGAAAGAATGGCTGACATCTTTACCAACTATATATCTTGTGTGGGACTGGATTTTCTTCATTTACTTAAACCAAAACACCGTATAGTAACAGGTTGAATGCAAGAGCAGATATGAGAACTGAGTTGCCTTCAATTAAACCAGACAGTAAAGAGATTTGCAAAAAATTGTAAAACAATGCCACTCTTCTCTATTTTTGGAAAATAGTTATTTTTCATACAAATATATTGTTAATTAACCTGTAATGGATTATTATTTTGAAATGTATCATAAATATTTAAAAATTTTATCAGTTTTAATCTTAGTACAGTAAGTATCAATAGATATCACCAACAGAAAGTTTTTTGGGGTTCTGAGTAATTTTTTAAATTATGAAGGGGTCACGAAACAAAAATGTTTGAGAACCAGTAGTTTAGAGGAAGAGAGACAAATAATTCTGCTACTTTTCTGGTGATATTACGAGTATTCAGTTGCCTTTCAATCACTCATTCAACATTTACTTAGTGAATATGACTTAATTTGCTAGGCATTGTGCTAGACACTGGGGATTGAGATTAACCACTTTTTCTGTCCTTGAGCACTCACAGTGGGGGAAATAGACATGACAGCAAATTATACTACTACTTGATAAGCTCTGTGTGGCATGAATAATGTATTCTGAGGACAGAGCAACTGAACAATTGGCTAAAGGCTGAGAGGGTTTTCCTGAGGAGTTAAAATCTGAGCTAAAACTTGAAGGAATAGTAAAAGGGTGGAGTGTGGACGATGACAGCGTTCCAAGTGAGGAACTAGCAGGCCTGTGGTCTCCCGGGAAGGGTGAGAGGTCAGCTTGATTAGGAACATCAAAGGGAGAACTGCCTGGGCTTTTCATGAGCCTGAGAAATAGGGAAGAGCTGAGTACAAAGTATCTTGTGGTCCAGACAAAGTTTAAATTTTATCCTGCCGGTAACTTGGGGTCAATAGTTTTGAAGTAAAGGATTGCTCTATCTTTGCATTTTATCTTTTTTTGGCTGTGCCACAGGGCATTTGGGATTTTAGTTCCCAGACCAGGGATTGAACCTGTGCCCCTGCAGTGGAAGTGCGGAGTCTTAACTACTGGACCGCCAGGGAAGTCCCTATCTCTGCGTTTTAGAAAGGTAACTCTATTGGCAAAGTCAGAGGATAGATTGGAGAGACTGGAGGTTATAAAGTCCCATTAAATTATGTTGGCTTTTTTTTGTTTTTTTTTTGTTTTTTTGCGGTACGCGGGCCTCTCACTGTTGTGGCCTTTCCCGTTGCAGAGCACAGGCTCCGGACGCGCAGGCTCAGCGGCCATGGCTCACGGGCCCAGCCGCTCCGCGGCATGTGGGATCTTCCCAGACCGGGGCACGAACCCGTGTCCCCTGCATCGGCAGGTGGACTCTCAACCACTGCCCACTGCCAGGGAAGCCCAAATTATGTTGGCTTTGAACTTGAATGGTAAACAAGGCAAGAGGAGATAAAGGAATTGAGAGACATTTCTGAGGTAGAGAATGTACAGACCTTATTGTCCTACTGGACCTGCGAGGTAAGAGAGAAACTTGCAGATAATATCAAAGTTTCAGATTTGGGGTGCTGAACATATTGTGGTCTCTAACTGATAACTGAGAAAGTAGGTGGTGGGGTAGTGAGTAATGTCTGCATAGGAGGTGAATATAAGTTTTTTTGTTGTTGTTAACCTCACTGTTTATTGAATTGTGAATTGCTGCAAACGCTGCAAGTCTCACTCATTGCGACCCCTCTCTCAGCACCCCCTTGAAAAGGAAGCCTGGAGGTGCATACCTTGGGAACATGTGGGTGTATATATGTCTACAGGGTAATTGGATATAGGGTTGGACTCCAAGCAAGAAATCCGAGTTGTAAATAAAGATGTAGGAGTTGTCAGGATAAGAGTGGTGACTGAAGTCATGTTGGAAGAGCAGGGAGAGTGATGAGAGGACATGAAAACCCAACATTTAAATGGTGGTCAGGGAAGAAGCCGCGGGACAGAGGAAGCATGATCAGAGGAGAACCAGGAGAGTGAGTGGTGTCTGAGAAGCCAAAGAAGTTTTGAGGATTAGAACATGGCCCAGAGCATCACATGCTGCAGAGTAGTCGGATACGTTTTGAGCTGAAAACAGGCCTTGGATGTGGCAGTTAACCAAGAAGACACTGGTAACCTCAGGGAAAGCCATTTTATTTTGGTTTTAGTTTATATTTTAATGAGTTTAGTGAACATGGCTTTAGAAATGGAAAACATCATGTATGGACCAGAGGTCCTACACGAATGTCAATGTCAATGCAATGTTTACATCTGCATTGCTTCTTTTTTCTCTGTCACTCATTTAGTTCAACTGCTTGGACTGTACAGGAATTTAAGTTGTTTAATGTTAGAATAGATTATGTGAAGGGAGTATGGGAAAAGTAGGTGATAGAGCAACAGGGGAAGGTTGTTTTTCTTGGTGGGGCAGGAATGAGATAAACGCTGATCAAATAGATGAATTAATGGTGTGTGTGTGTCTCCTCAGTACCAGATGCAGACAAGTTGAGGGTGTTTGTTCCTGTCATATGACCTCTATGCTTTATGAAGGAGGCAAAAATTCTTGGGGGAAGAAATTAATGGTACCCACAGAGGAGAAAGATGGAGCAAGTGGTCCAGGCTACTGGTGTTTCCTTCTCTTCCCTTCATGCCTCTTACAGATGGAATTGAAACAGTGGTTTAGGCTGTGTTTTGGTTTCAGCACCTGGCTTTTGTTGTACATTCTCAACTTTTATAAGTAGACTTCCTATCCCACCCCCTCCCATTCAATATCCACTGGACTTGCCCTTTCTGATGGTGGTTTTACAAACCCCTTCTCTGAAATTAAAGTCCTCTCTCTCCTGGGGTACAGTAATCAAAATCCTTATGGACACTAAATTCATTCACTGTTTCAGCAAACACTGGGCAATGTGTACCTTCAAAATACCCTTCTAGAGACAATGCGTGACCTCAAAAGGGTAATGGCAGTTTGAGGCCTCTTTGGAGGGCTAGTAGAAGGAAAATATGGGAGCAGGTAGAGGCCAATGGCATGAGCAGTTCTGACTCATGGTTTCTCTTAACCCTTGGTAGAGGGTGGTACAATAATCAAAGCCAGTCTCTGAAGTGACGAGTACAAAGTGAGTCATTGGTGGGGCCACCTCGATTGAAACTGGGCTGCTTGCCAGAGAGGAGTACATAAGCTACGATCTGTCCTATTGTGATGTCAGCCTGAGGTCTAATTATATGTGGTCCAGACACAGTAAGTCCTTGCAGGGACAACTGATTAGGATGCAATTGCTTTTCCTTGAATATATGTAAAGAGTGATTACATAATTTTCTTTGACTTTGGGGACGTAACTTCATCTCTCAAGTCCTTCACTGGTAAAATGAGTGTACTTTCACTTACCTCCTAGTCTAGGTGGGATTAATAAAACCTAGAGCTGCACCTGCTACACAGTGTGGGGTTCACAGTTGGCTTTCCCTTGTGCAGCTTATTCTTTTTCCACAATTCTGTACAGACAGACACAAACATCACTGACCTTCATCTCTGGTTACATTTAATGTTCTTACTATAATTTTTCCCTCTCATCTACTTCTCATTTAGGGTGTCTAGCAATATTTTAGGGATTTTTTTTTTTTTTGCCACGCTGTGCAGCTTGCAGGATCTTAGCTCCCCCGCCAGGGATTGAACCATGCCCCCTGCATTGGGAGCACGGAGTCTTAACCACTGGACTGCCAGGGAAGTCCCTTAGGGAGCATTTTTAAGCAACCTTAAATCATTTGGAGTGAGGTCGAACATAAAAAATAAACACTACACACTAGAATAGTATAATTTGTTTTTTTAATTCTAAAATACATTAATAATTAATATTGATAGGAAGACTGATTTACAATGCAATTATTTATTTTACAAGGAGATTCTGTACATCAGGGAAGCATCTTGAAGTACAATACAACAGGCTTTTATTTCTTCTTTACATTATGATTGTGAATTGTTACTTACACAGAAAGAGAACACAAAATCCTCTTTATATATATATTTATATAAACACCTGAAAAGACTTGACTCCCAAAGTATCTTGCTTCAAAAGAACATGAATGAGATGAAAGATGAACTAGATTCCTTGGTGGCACATAGAAAGCAGACAAGTAGCTCAGGAAATCAAATCCTGTTTCAAGCTTGGCACATTAAGGGAAAGGAAGGCGGTGAAAGGGGTTTGAAAAATGTCATCTGAAGCCACAGAGGATGCTGGCATAAGCCAAATAGTTTCCAAAACAACAAGATAGAAAGGTTAGAAGAAGTTAATGCTTAATGTGTGGCCACCTTATATACAGACCTCTAACAACTTTGTAGAATTGTCACTTATCTTCCCTTGGTCATACCAAATGTTAATGAATTTGTTTTTGTTTTTGCGGTACGTGGGCCTCTCACTGTCGTGGCCTCTCCCGTTGTGGAACACAGGCTCCGGACGCACAGACTCAGTGGCCATGGCTCACGGGCCCAGCCGCTCCGCGGCATGTGGGATCCTCCCGGACCGGGGCACGAACCCATGTCCCCTGCATCGGCAGGCGTACTCTCAACCGCTGCGCCACCAGGGAAGCCCAAATGTTAATGAATTTGAAGGAGATGTGGGCCCAGTGTATCTCCACAGCCATAAAGCACTTGATGTTTACTAAGAAATCCAAATACCTCCCTATTCCCCATATGGAGCGAAGATACTACCTTTTAAGGTCACTTTAGCTTTGTTTTAACCTGATATTCTGATTGTTCAGCAAATCTTACATGGACATGAAAGGAGGAAAAGAGAAAAATCCACTTAAAGATCACATACAGAACAACATGGACTGCAGATGAAATCAGAAGAAATCTATAAAATAGCCACAATTTTCTGAACATTAAAGGGAAAAAGCCACATTCATCAGTTAAGTAGAAACTATATTTTTCCCTTCCACTTAGAATGTACAGGAATTAGAAGGAAATAGTAAGGCTGTATGGTTTTCAGTAAAAATTCAAAGAAAGCAACTGAATCTTCTGTCTTAGGAAATCATATTAACATATATTACACATACAAAAAGGAGTGGGGCCTGAGTCAATGCCCAGGCACCAGCTGCACTGGCTACAGCTTGGAAGAGGAGGGGTGAGTGAGGTGGAAGCTCCCAGAGA
>NW_006788818.1:288194-302987 GCF_000442215.2 Lipotes vexillifer | reverse complement strand
CAGCAGGAAGATCAGTGTTGGGAGTTAAGACAAAGCGCGCAGCAGGAGAAGACAAACAGTACTGAGGAAAAGAGAGGAGCAGTGGGTCCTAACTGCTTCTCCAAAGACCTTTTTCTATCTAGCATTCCACATCCCCAGGACCTTGCTGTGATTCTAGCTGGAAGTGTGGGGCTGACAGCACACAAGTGCTCCCACAGAGTTGCTGCAACTCTGCTTTATGGGGGAAAACACATCTCTTGGTTAGAATGAGTTAGGGTATCACTTGGTACAACAAAAGTATAATAGCCTATAAAATTTAAGCCATGAGTCAGTTTTCTGCCAAGTTAGCCTCAATGTAAAGGTCTTTTTTGGTTTTGTTTTTATATACAGAAAACATATATGCTTTCTCATTTTCCCAACTTGGAATCTGGTTGCAGCTCAGACTGTTTAACAGATAGGAAAAACATAAGTTCCCATCATTTCTTCAAGATTTCTTTCTTTTTTTTACAGATAGAAGTCAGAATGACTTGTGCCAAAAGGAAGAACATGTCAGATCCTGAGCTTCTCTTGGGCTGGACTGCCTGAAGAGGACTGTCCTGCTGTGTCACAAGAGGTATAGTGCAGTGCTTTCAGCTGACATGCCAGTGTGATATGAAGGCTTCCCCTGGAGGTGGGGGCCACTTTTTCCAGAAGGTTGGGGGCCTCCAGAAGGTTTCCCCCACCACCAACTACATGTGATGGCTAGAATTTAGCACCTACCCAGGTGGGTCTCACAACAGGACAGGGCAGGTAAGGCTAATGGTGCAAACTGTGCCTCAGCACAGGCAGTCATCGTGGGTGAGGGTGAGGTGCAGCCAATAAACCCTGGAACCTGCAAGTGACTCAGAACATTGGTGGCTGGTGAGGGAAGAGCCCTCAGGTACGCTGCAATATTAAAAGGTTCAAAAGCACTGACAAAGTGTTCAGCTTTGCCCAAGGCAGCGTATGAGAATCCATTCCAGTGAAATGCTACATTCACAGAAGTGCTGTTCACCCCAGAACTATATCCCAGAGGACTCAATTCTGGCTGCGCTGAGAAGTGCTGAAGTTCCCTCCATGTCGCTCTGGAGACTGAAGCAGCAAGGCAGCCCTGTTTTAGGGGGTTGCTTAGATCCTCTCTCAAACTTCAGCATCATGGACGGTGGTAGCTAAAACGGATGATCAAAAAGAACCGAGTTACCAAATATCGTAGATTTCTTTGCTATTACAATTGGCCCTTGAACAACAAGGGTTAGAACTGTGCGAGTCCAATTGTACGTGGAGTTTTTTCAATAGTAAATACCACAGAACTACATGACTGAATAGCCTGTGTAGGAAGTGGAACCATGGATACCAAGGTGCCACATATATGGAGGGGAGCTATAAATTATACGTGGATTTTCAACTGTTCAGAGGGTTGTGGGAGCCCCAACTCCTGCCTTGTTCACAGGTCAACTGTATTATCTTAAAAGTAATGAAATGAATGTTCCAATTGAAAAAGTCACCTGTCCTCCACTCTAACCCTACCTGACGTTTCTGTAGCAGCCGATACTCCTGATCCTCTTCCTTCCTTCCGGAAACTCTCTTCTTTTGACTTCTGTAACACTATCTTTTCCCTAGTTTTCCCTCTTTTTCAATTGCTTTTCCTCAATGTTTTCCTGGTTCATTTTCCTCTGTCCACCCTTTAAATACAAAACACTTTTCTCCTCAAGAACTACTATCTTTTTTCGTAAATTTGAATCTTTATACCTTGCATTTCTCCCTGGACTCTAGGCTGAATATCCAACTGTCTTCTAGGCAGCTCCCCCTCCATGTGTCACAGGCTCATCAGACTCAACATATATAATTGACTTTCTAGTTTGTTCACTGTCTGCCTTCCTCTTTTAGAATAAAAGCTCCCTGAGGACAGGGACTTTATCTTGTTCTCTGCTATATCCCAAGCACCCAGCACTGTATGTATCAGGTAGTGGGTGCTGAATATTCACTGAATAAATGTCCTAAACTGTTCGCCTGAACTCCTTATTAACTAAACAGTCTTCAAAAATCACATTGGAAATCTAAGGAGTCATTTTGATTACTTCCTTTAGTTCATCCCTGGAATCAACAGATTGCCAAATCTTGTTGATTCTATGCTTGAAATGTCTTTCAAACCTATCTTCCCTGGTTTGAGCTAGCAGCATGCTCACTCTATTTTAGTTGCTTCCTAATTGGTCTCCCTGCTGCTGGTCTCGTCATTCTTCCAAGTCACCTTCCACAGTTCCACCAGGGCTTCTCCCCAAATACACAGAACTCCAATGGTTCCAATATCCTAGCATGAGTCAAAGCTCTTCAGAACACGACTGTAACCCATCTTGCTAGTCTCACCTTCACCATGCTGCCCCCATCCATCCTCTGCTCCAGCTACATGTTCTTTTACTCAGAACATGCATTTTCCTGCCTCCCAAAGTCTTGCTAAAGCTGGTAGTTCTGCTTACAATGTTCCTTCCTGTCTAAATAAATTATTTTACATAATTTAAGATGCAGCCTAAATGTCACCTTCTCTCTGACTTTTTTGTATTGTTGCTCAATATGGTACTTTACTACTAATACTACTACTAATAAAAATAGCTAACACGACTTCCCTGGTGGTGCAGTGGTTAAGAATCTGCCTGCCAATGCAGGGGACACGGGTTCGAGCCCTGGTCCTGGAAGATCCCACATGCCGCAGAGCAACTAAGCTCATGCGCCACTATTACTGAGCCTGTGCTCTAGAGCCTGAAAGCCACAACTACTGAGCCCACATGCCACAACTACTGAGCCCACATGCCACAACTACTGAGCCCATGTGCCACAACTACTGAAGCCTGTGCGCCTAAAGCCTGTGTTCTGCAACAAGAGAAGCCACTGCAATAAGAAGCCCACGCACCACGACGAAGAGTAGCCCCCGCTCACTGCAACTAGAGAAAGCCCGTGTGCAGCAACGAAGACCCAACACAGCCATAAATAGACAAACAAACAAATAAATTTATTTAAAAAAAAATAGCTAACACTGACATAGCCAGGAAATGGTGGCATTGGGATACGAAACCTGACAGATTCAGGCCTCAGAATGACTAAGGCATTTATCATATTGATTGTACACAGTGGTACATAGATCTCTTCCTGGATTAAACTATAATCTCCTTGTTGGCAAGTATGGTTTGTTATTTGAGTTCATATTACAGCACCCTGAATGGTGTTACTATTGTTCAAAGAATCTGCCTTCTCTAATCCTGTCAGAGTTCAGTACAAAAAAATTCTGTAGTTAAAATAACCATTTGTCTGTACTGTGATCGAAAAAATGTTTAACAATATTTTATTTTCCAATTTTGCTTCTTCCTTTTTTTTTAACAGCAAACTGTAATTGTCATTATAACTTCTTTCATTTAGCCTCCTTTTATAAATGTTCTGAGAGTCACCTAGATACTTTCACTGATTCCATTTGTGGCTCGCTGAGTCTTTAGGTATGGGCTGGGTCCTTAATCACAACAGTAATTCGAAATCAAAATGCTTCTTGGCTTGTTTCATGATGTTTATACACTAAATTGGTAAGATCAAGTGTGCTAGAAAGGACTGAAACCAGAGAGGGCAGGCTGTTGTCTAGCTCAGCAACAGTTCCTCATCCATAACCTGGGACAGTGAAGTGCAGAGAAGAGAGAACCCAGTGGCTTTTATCATTCATTCCTTTCCCTACATCCTGGTTGTGCAAGTCAAGCACGTTACTTAACCTTTTTGAGTCTACTTCCTCATCAAGAAAATGGGGATATGAACACACCTGGTATGTTTGCTGCAAGGATTAAATAAGATAATATACATAAAATGCCATACTCAATAAGGCATGAACTATGCCTCTTAGTTCTCATCTGTTTCTCTTAACGTAGTCTTCTTGCAATTAACACTGAGTGTTGTTCTTTTAACTATGTCATTAGAGTTCTTCCTAGCTGAACAACCCTGCTACATTTGCTTTTTGGTGGAGCTCTACTTAGCTCACAGTATTTGGGTCTTACCGTGTAAAATGTTTGCTCTCCTCATGAACTTCCATCTCTGAGCTTTTAAATTCATTTAATTCTTTTCTTATTGCGGCCTGCAGAGTAGAAACAAAAACGCTTCAGCATCTTCTGTCTGCTAGAGTATAGCAGTGTATCTGCCATCTAGTCTCTACTATGCTTAACTCTGTGAGTGACTGCGACCCCCAGAAGCAACCCAGAGGGAGGGAGGAAGCCAGGTCAACACATTGAGTGAAGCTCTGAGCCTGATGCATATTGCCTTTCCTGACACCCTTCATCTCATAATAAACCTGAAATCTCCAATTAAATCGAAACACTTGAAGACCTCCAAAGAGATATTGTACTTTTTATAGTTTCCACAGCATGTAAAAATGCTTTTCCTGTTATAAAAGTGAAATATGGGTAACTACTAAAATATACCATCCAAACTCCCTCCAACCAAACATAACTACTGTTAAAAAATGTGTTGTATTTCCAGATTTTTGTACTCTGTGATGTAGCAGGGATTTTCTTGTTTCAGTTTTGGTGGTGGTGGTGGTGAAGTCATTAGCATAAAGTTTTGGTTGGTACATCTTGGTATTTTGTACCTTAGATATTTAACATTATACGAGAAGTAGAAATTTTGTTATGGTTCCCCCTTCTAGTTAATGTCTTGTACCCTTCAAATAAAGAAAGAGAGACAGACGACAGACACCTTGTCAGCAGGGGTCAGTTTGGTCCAAGGTTTGTCAGCTCGCCGGTCATAATCATGAGCATCTGTTACCTCCACGTATTCATTAAACCTCAGAATCTTCCTGGCAAGCAGTTCAGCCACAGTTGGCCTTTGACTGAGCTGAAAGAAATGGAGGCTCTCAGTTCACTATGCCAGGAGTTAGGCATCAATCATGCATTCAAACTGCCTCTAACCCAGAGCTTCAACCTTTCAATGCACATCGGAATCAGCTGGGGACCTTTAAACATGACTGATCCCTGGGTCCATCTTCAGAGATTCCAGCTATCAGGAGATTGTTTGTTTGTTTCTTTAAGCTCCACAGTGCACAGCCAAGACAGAGAACCATTGCTATAAACCAGTATAACCAGTGCTTCTCAAACTTCAACATGCATACAAACCATTTGGGGATGTGGTTAAAGTATAGATTCTGACTAAGCAGATCTGGGGTGGGGCCTGAGATTCTGCATCTCTTACAAACTCCAGGTGATGCCAATGCTTCTGCTCCGTGGACCACATTTTGGGTAGCAAAAGGGTCAGGGCTACAAATTCATATCTAATACATTAGAAAGTGAATACATTTAATATGAAAGCAATATCTATTAATGGGTAATATTAAGGGTGAATTTCCTTTCACCATGAATAATGTCCAAGATATCAGATTCTGTAACAAATCATGATTTAAGGTTGAACAATCAGGTAACTTGCTCAGTCTGAAGGCATTAAGTCCAGTGATGGTCTCTAGCCACCCCCAATCTATCAAGGATAATTCCTCTGGTCCTGGGGAAGGGGAGAAGTGGGAAAAATCAGGAGGAAAATGCCTAGATTCCTTGCTCTCCTGGGGATTCTTATACATTTTAAGAAATGTCTAGAGAACTCAGACCAACTCCAAGAATCTACAGGAGGTAATTACCAACTATTATGGAGGGAGGGAAAGGAAAAGGGGCTTAATCCCAGAGTTTAAGGGCTAACACAAGTTTGATACAGAAAAGATTCTACCCTAACTGATTTGGGACCAATGAGAAAATCCTATTTGGTTTTTCATACTTTTCAGGTGTTACTAAGGGTCAAGCTCAGTTCTTTCTCTGTTTAGAAAACCACCAGTTTGCCTTGCAAAATTGAATTCTACACACTCCTCCTGTTACCGTTTCCATACATCAACAGCTTTTATAGTCTACACCAAAATCCCAGGTCTACCAAATAAAAGGTCAAAACTTGTGCAAACATTTATTGAGCACCTTCTTGTGCCAGGCTTTCTTTAAACAGTAAAAATGGGGGAAAAAAAGTTCTTATACTGCTGTGTTGTTTTCTGTATTTTCATCATGTGTTCTATTTTCACTGCAATCTATGGCAATTCAAGTCAAATTTATTTCTTTCCAGTCAAACAGGTCATTCAAATACAAGACACACAGTGAGTGGACAGACTGAGACAGTGTACCTTTCTAGTGAGCCGACGTTTAATCTCTCGTTTTTCTGCCTGACGATCAGCTTCATTTTTAGCTACAGTTGACAGTCACAAACAAAGAATATTACTTCAAAATGGCAATCTGCATATCAGACGTTTCAGTAATTACACACAGATATTTCTTTTTTTTTTTTTGGCCGCACCCCATGACATGTGGGATCTTAGTTCCCTGACCAGGGATTGAACCCGGGCCCCCTGCAGTGGAAGCCTGGAGTCTTAACCACTGGACTGCCAGGGAAGTCCCATACACAGATATTTCTTACAGGCTCCAAGTCAGAATAAAATACTTACTTTGGGACTGGTTAATCAAGACAATTTTCTTGTCAACTGGTGTAGTCAAATACTTAAGAGCATGGGTCAGCCAACTATGGTATCAAATCTGGCCAGCTGCCTGTACTTTTCCTGCCCATGAGCTAAGAATGGCCTTTACATTTTTAAATGGTTACATTTTGAATGGTTTGATAAGTACCTACATAATAGCTTCCTTGTGCTTTTTGGCTTGCAAAGTTGAAAATATTTACTATGTGCCCTGTAAGAAAAACTTTGCAGATCTTTGCTCAAGAGTAACCACTAACAATGGAGAATGGAGCTCACACTAGGTTTCACATGATAAGTCTATAAAGGCTCCCACACTTGTAACCCTATGAAGCCTAATCCTCCTCAATGTGGAGGTATTTAAGGACAAATTTCACCCTATAATCGGGAAAAATAAATCTGTACTGGATTAGAATGCTATTTCCGTTAGTCATTTATATAAACAGAAAGCAAATTAAATACATGGTCTTATTTTCTGACTTCGGAGGTATGAAAGCCTTAAGAGATGAAAAAGGCAGAACAACTGCTGCATTTGGGACTTGCTCTGGGTCCCAGCTCTCAGACACTAGGAATAGGAAGGTCCACTCCAAATATATAACCACTACCTTACCTCTCTTAAGGCAGAGAAAAGTTGGGCAGCACACGCTGTCAAAACCTCTCAAATGCCCAAGGTAGGTGCAGGATACTATGAGAAAATTAAAATACAATTTTCTGGAGTATCCCAGTACACTAAACAATATCATAATGATATCTTGTAAAGGAAGCTTGGGGGGAACTATGTTCCTTCAGGGGTAAAAAGTATGAATACTCCTTCCTTGGCTAGAATACTCTCTCCTTGGCCCTTGTTGAAAAATGCTTCTCTTTTCTGTCATGTATATTAAAGTCAGAAACACACAAAGAAAATCTATATGACTTCATTTCCATAGCTGGACTCACGTTGTAGTATGTTTCGTTGTTCTAGTTCTTCTGGTGTTGGTCTTTGACTCAGTCGTCTAAAAAGGAGATAAATAAGAATATTGTCAATGTTAAATATCCCGGTCCTGTTTATAAAGATCTGTTTATGAAACACCTTTTTTTTTTTTTTTTCTTGCGTTATGCGGGCCTCTCACTGTTGTGGCCTCTCCCATTTGCGGAGCACAGGCTCCGGACGCGCAGGCTCAGCGGCCATGGCTCACGGGCCCAGCCGCTCCGCGGCATGTGGGATCCTCCCGAAACGGGGCACGAACCCGCGTCTCCTGCATCGGCAGGCGGACCCTCAAGCACTGCGCCACCAGGGAAGCCCCTATGAAACACTTTTGAAACACCTTATGAAAAGTGTTTATGAAACACTTTTCACACTGAAAGTGTTAATACAGATATTACAACATAAAAAGGAATTGTACAGGCAAACAGGAGGCCAGGATTCTAGTTCTAGCTTTGATGCCAGCAAGCCCTATCACCACAAAAAAGCTCAGTTAGACCTTGAGTTACTCATGTGTAAAATGAAGATTTGGACTGTTCTGGTGGCAACCAAACAGATTTGCTCCTTCGGCATATGGGTTAACATAGATCCTCAAAGATATTAATAAAAATTCTCATTTAGGAAACCAGAATGAGGACTGAGACTACGTGTGTGTGTGTGTGTGTGTGTGTGTGTGTGTGTGTGTGTGTGTGTGTGTGTGTGTGTGTGTAATGCTTCCCATATGACTCTGACGTTCCTCTTTTTATTTTTATTTATTTTGTTTTTGTTTTTTTTTTTGGCTGTGCAGCATGTGGGATCTTACTTCCTCAACCAAGGACTGAACCTGCGCCCCCCGCATTGGAAGCATGGAGTCTTAACCACTGGACCGCCAGGGAAGTCCTCTTTTGATTTATTTATTTAATAAATTTATTTATTTATTTTTGGCTGTGTTGGGTCTTCGTTGCTGCACGTGGGCTTTTTCTAGTTGTGGCGAGTGGGGGCTACTCTTTATTGTGGTGCACAGGCTTCTCATTGCAGTGGCTTCTCTTGTTGCACAGTGTGGGCTCTAGGGTGTGCAGGCTTCAGTAGTTGTGGCACATGGGCTCAGTAGTTGTGGCACATGGGCTTAGTTGCTCCGTGGCATGTGGGAGCTTCCCAGACCAGGGCTCAAACCCGTGTCTCTTGCGTTGGGAGGTGGATTCTTTTTTTTTTTTTTTGCGGCACGCGGGCCTCTCACTGTTGTGGCTTCCCCCGCTGCGGAGCACAGGCTCCGGACGTGCAGGCTCAGTGGCTATGGCTCACGGGCCCAGCCGCTACGCGGCATGTGGGATCGGACTCTCAACCACTGCGCCACCAGGGAAGCCTCTCTTTTGATTTTTAAGCCAGTGTTTTAGGAACTACTGGAATTTAAAGTTGTCTCTTTTGGAGTTATATTCTGTAAAACCTATGATTTTAATTTCAGTCCTCTCTGAAATATCTGATGAAGTTTCTCATCTCATTCCCAGTTCTGAGATGTTATTCACCAATGACAACTTGTCATTTCTAGAATCAGAAAGTTCTTCATTTCTTACTTTTAATGTATAGCTCTGACAGTATTTGAACTATGTGCTAGTAACTCTTTAGTTGCATGGAAAACTCCCACCCCCATTTTATATACAATTTACAACTTTATGTATTTCAAAGCTTTTCTTTTTTCAATGTTCATTAAAAAAACAACACCACAGCTTTACGAAGGTGTAAGTGACATACAATAAATTGCATGATTTGATATTTTGACATAGGTAGGTATGTCCCTATAAAATCATCACTGGGACTTCCTTGGTGGTGCAGAGGTTAGGAATCTGCCTGTCAATGTAGGGGACACAGGTTTGAGCCCTGGTCTGGGAAGATCCCACATACCGCGGAGCAACTAAGCCCGTGTGGCACAACTACTGAGCCTGAGCTCTAGAGCCCGTGAGCCACAACTATGGAGCCTGTGTGCCACAACTACTGAAGCCCATGTGCCTAGAGCCCGTGCTCTGCAACAAAGAGAAGCCACGGCAATGAGAAGGCTACACACCACAATGAAGAGTAGCCCCCGCTCGCCACAACTAGAGAAAGCCTGCATGCAGCAATGATGACCGAACACAGCAGCCAAGAATAAAATAAATAAATGAATAAATATATTTTAAAAAAGTTCATTAAATGATTTAGTTCCTCAGGGTAAAAATCTTAAAAAAAAAAATCATCACCACAATCATGGTAAGGAACATGTCTATCACCCTTGGACTGATTTCCTAGGGCTGCTGGAACAAATTACTACAAAGTGAATGGCTTATAACAGACATTTATTCTCTCATAGTTCTGGAGTCCAGAGTCCACAATCAAGGTGTTAGAAAGGTTGGTTCCTTCTGAAGGTTCAGAGGGAGAATTTGTTCCATGCCTAGATTCTGGTGGTTGCCAGCAGTCCTTGGCGTTCTTTGGCTTGTAGATGCATCATTCCAGTATCTGCCTTAGTCACACAGCGTTCTCTGTGTCTGTGTCTATCCATCCCAATTTCCCTCCTCTTATGAGGACACCAGTCATTGGATTAGAGCCTACCTAATCCAGTATGACCTCATCTTAAGTTGATTATATCTACACAGATCCTCTGTCCAAATAAGGTCACATTCAAAGGTACCAGAGATTAGGATTTATTTTGGAACATACAACTCTACCCACTACAACCTCCCTGACAAAATTTCATTTCCTTTGTAATCTCTATCTCCCTGCCTCCAAGCAAACACTCATCTGCTTTATTTACTCTCAACCACCCTGCCCCCAGGCAACCACTGATCTGTTTTATGTAACTATAAATTAGTTTTCATTTTCTAAAATTTCATATAAAATCATACAGTATGTACTTTTTTTGTCTAGCTTCTTTCACTCAGGATAATTACTGAGATCCACCCAAGTAGTGGCATTATAATAGTTCATTCCTGTTTACTGCTCTGTAGTATTCCATGACAGGACTATGTTCATGTTCATCCATTTATGTTTTGATGGACATTTAGGTTGTTTCTATTTTGGGGGACTATTAGAAATAATGAAATGGCTGGATCATATGTTGTTTGATTTTTTTAAAGAAACTTACAAATTGTTTTCCAAAGTAGTCTATTTTACACTCCCAGTCTATTTTACCACCACTGTGTGAGAATCCAGCTGGGCCTCATCCTCAGCTACTCTTTTTTAAAATTAATTTTTATTTATTTATTTTTGCTGTGTTGGGTTTCCGTTTCTGTGCAAGGCCTTTCTCTAGTTGTGGCAAGCGGGGGCCACTCTTCAGCGCAGTGCGTGGGCCTCTCACTATCGCGGCCTCTCTTGTTGCGTAGCACAGGCTCCAGACGCGCAGGCTCAGTAGTTGTGGCTCACGGGCCTAGTTGCTCGGCGGCATGTGGGATCCTCCCAGACCAGGGCTCAAACCCGTGTCCCCCGCATTAGCAGGCAGACTCTCAACCACTGCGCCACCAGGGAAGCCCCAGCAACTCTTAATATTATCAGTCTTTTATTATTTATTTTATTTTATTTTTTAAAATAAATTTATTTGTTTACTTATTTATTTTTGGCTGTGTTGGGTCTTCGTTGCTGTGCGCCAGCTTTCTCTAGTTGCGGTGAGCGGGGGATACTCTTCATCGCGGTGTGCAGGTTTCTTATTGCAGTAGCTTCTCTTGCTGCGGAGCACCGGCTCTAGGTGCGCGGGCTTCGGTAGCTGTGGCACGTGGCTCTAGAGCGCAGGCTCAGTAGTGGTGGCGCGTGGGCTTAGTTACTGTGCTGCATGTGGGATCTTCCACATGCTGGGCCCCCTGCATGGGGAGGGCAGAGTCTTACCCACTGGATCAACAGGGAAGTCCTTGCTTCCCCCACCATTTAAAAAGTGGGTTGTTTCTTACTGAGTTTGGAGAGTTCTTCATATATTCTACATATAAGACCTTTATCAGATACATGGTTTGCAAATATTTTTCTCCCAGTTTGTGGCTTATTTTTACTTTTTTTTTTAAACAGTGTCTTTCACAGAACAAAAAATTTTAATTTTGATGAAGTGCAATTTACCAATGTTTTTCTCTTAAGAACCATGCTTTGACAGCATATCTATGAAATCTTTCTTTAACCCATATTCTAGAAATTTTACAGTTCTAGCTCTCATATTTAAGTCTATGATCCATTTTGAGTTAATTTTTTATATGATACACTGAATGAATTGAAGTAATTTTTGTGCCAGGACCATTTGTTGAAAAGACCATCCCTTCTCAATGAAATTGTCTTTGTACCTTTGTCATAAATGAGTTGCACATATATGGGTGGGTCTATTTCTGGGCTCTCTCTTCTGTTCCATTGACTTCTTTGTCTATCCTACCTTTACATCAATACCACACTGTTTAGGTTACTTTAGCTTTATAATATGTCTTAAAATAAGACAGTGTTAGTCCTCCAGTCCTGTTCTTTTTCACAGTTGCTTTATATTTCCGTAACAATTTTAGAATCAGTTTGTCAATTAAAGCCTACTGGGGGTATTTTGATTGGAACTGCATTAAATCTACTGATGTCTTGATAATACTGAGACTTCTGATCCATGAATATGTTATTTGTCTCCATATATTTAGGTCTTCTTTACTTTCTTCAGCATTATTTTATACTTTTCAGTGCATAGGTCTTACACAATCTTTCATCAGGTTTATCCACAGGTATTTAAAGATTTTTGATGGTATTGTAAATTGCTATTGTAAATGTTAATCTCTTGTATTTCCACATTTTAGTTTTAGACTATTCATTGCTAGTGTCCAATAAGCTCTTCTAAGACGATTATGACCTGGGAAAAAACACTCAAAGACGAGCAACTAGCATTGCAATAAAGCAAAAGGAATCTATTATTATTATTTTTTTTGGCGGTATGCGGGCCTTTCACTGTTGTGGCCTTTCCCGTTGCGGAGCACAGGCTCCGGACGCGCAGGCTCAGCGGCCGTGGCTCACGGGCCCAGCCACTCCACGGCATGTGGGATCTTCCCGGACCAGGGCAGAAACCCGTGTCCCCTGCATTGGCAGGCGGACTCTCAACCACTGCGCCACCAGGGAAGCCCAAGGAATCTATTATTAAAGATCCCCATTCTTGGATGAAATATACAGTGTGGGAATATAGTCAATAATAATGTAGTATCTTTGTATGGTGACAGATGGTAACTAGACTTATTGTGGTGATCATTTTGCAACGTATAGAAATATCAAACCACTATGTTGTGCACCAGGAACTAATATAGTATTGTAGGTCTATTATACTCCAAAAACCAAAGAAACAAAGTCATAGAAAAAGAGATCAGATCTGTGGTTACCAGAGGCAGGGGGTGGACAGGGGGAACTGGATGAAGGTGGTCAAAAGGTACAAACTTCCAGTTATAAAATAAATACATACTAGGGATGTGATGTACAACATGATTAATATAATTAACATGTATGTTATATATCAAAGTTGTTAAAAGAGTAAAGCCTAAGAGTTCTCATCACAAGGAAAATATCTTTTTTTCCTGTTTCTTTTATTTTGTATCTATAGGAGACGATGGATGTTCATTAAGCTTATTGTAGTCATCATTTCATGATGTATGCAAGTCAAATCATTATGCTCTATACCTTAAACTTATACAGTGCTGTATGTCAAATGTACCTCAATAAAACTAAAAGAAAAAAAAATCCCCATTCTTAACTAATTCCTAATCTTGATGGTCTCTTGCTGACACTCAGAGGGCCACAGTTCTGCATGAAGACTGCCATCAACAAAGCCAGGTGTCTGAGGTAGGAGAGGAGAATATATTTTAATTAACAGGCATCCTTATTTAATTGTTTTTAAGGAATACACCAGGAGTTCCACTTTCCGAGAGGAACATCTGAGATGGGCAAACACTTGTCTGTATACCTGGACTCTACGTGTAGTACATATGCAGGAAGCTGGCCTGCATTCAGTCTCTCTATGCTTTTGGTTCCAGCTGACTTGAAAAATATACTAACACGTTGAAAGGAGGCAGTTACATGGAACATGTGAAACAGATACAATGGAAATTATGTGTGTGATTTTTAACTGGGCTGGCACCTCATGGTTGAGTAAGCCAGAAGAGGCTTGCTGTGCTGGGAGCCACCTAAATCCTTAGAAACTTTAAAAAAAAACATACTTATGTTTATCTTATGGTGTAAAGCTGTGAGATCTATCTCATGGTTTAAAGCTCTGAGAGCCATCTAGTTCCTTAATTTCCAAACTCTTAGAAGATAACCCATCTGTGTACAATATGTATTTTTAAAAATTATGCTATTTCTAAAATTAAAAACATAAAGATACCTGCATGCTCCACCACAGAGTACATCTCTAAGACATGTACTGGCATCATCAAATCAAATCAATCTATTCTAAGAAAAGGCCTACCGGATCAGCGTGTTCCCAATCTGGTGCCGTATTTCATTCCACTCCTCTTTGCTTTTTCGAGGCCAAGAATTCATGTTCATTTCAGGTTCACTGGGTCTGTGGTTCAACTTCATTGCCAGTGTGTCTTTCCTCTTCACTTTGTTGGCCAGAGCACCTTTGTACAAGGGAGAGAAAAACATGGAGAAGCTTAAAGCTCAGCCTCACCTGGAGCTAGGTAAGAGTCTGAATAAACAATATCATAATCCCAGCTTTCTAGCTGGCCTCTGATGATCCACCTAACAGAGAGGTGGGGGTAAAGCTGAGGACATCTAAAAATCTTTTTAGCAGATGGCCTCAGATGGGCTAAAAATATCTTTTCCCTTCTACCAGTTCTCTGTCTACATTTTTCTTCTTAATATGAGTTGCTAGAGGAGGGACGGTCTAAGCAGGGGACAGCCTCTGAATTACAACACAGAGGCATTTGCACTAACACACCTCATAAGATTCCTACTCTTAAAGCTGTTTTCCACTTTTAGGAATCAGGATTCTATTATTCGCAGATGTGTGTACATGAACATGTTTTTTTTCTTTGCCCCATGAACACAGGAAGCTCACTAGGCTGAAGGAGTGCATCATTTTTGTCTTTTCCACAAAGCCCAAATACCAACTTTCCTTTACTCCACATTCTTTAATACCATCAAGGTAAATAATTTTTAAATCAAAACCAAACACATAAAAAACTGATTGACTCAACCTACTGGGCTCCCTCTCACTGGCTTGTTATAACAACGGGAACAGCAGGGACAAGAGTCTTTCACAGAGCCTTCCAAGAGCAGTCAGCCAGACGACTCGATGGGAGAGGCTGCCTGCTTCCATGCATCTTACACTTGCTAAGACCAGCACACAGCTTTATCTGTAAGAGAACTTTCTCCTTCTCTTTCC
>NW_006788818.1:284815-288114 GCF_000442215.2 Lipotes vexillifer | reverse complement strand
TACGCTCTCTTTCCCTTCTTCTTCCTCCTGCAGACACTGCGGTAGTTTAGGAATGACTGAGGTAGATGCTACATCTGCGCTGAATGCAAATATGTGGATCTGCTCCTCCTCTTCTTCATCGTCTGGACTAACAAATTAACATAATTACATTTTACGTTTTCCTTTCAGAGACATAAAGAATAACTGATTTGCAAGGCAAACTACTGAATAACCATGAAAAAGTCCATGAATGAAATAATTTATAGTCATTTCCCTTAATTTTTACATTCTTGCTAAGAAACTTTTTAGCAGCTATTAATCTAAACGGCTCTGGGTTCAAATCCCAGATCTACAACTTATTTACTAGCTTGTTAAGTTATTTAATTTTTCTGTAAATGTGAATGATACCTACCTTGTTGGCTTGTTCTGAGAATGAAATAGACAAATTCTAGAATGCACTAGTGTCTTGCACATAGGGCCCTGATGATCAATATATAAAATGCAAGTTTGCCTTGGTCTGATTGAATGAGAAGATCACACAGCATCTAACACAATACTTGGCTCATGGAAGATACTCAATAAAAATATTTAACCCATTTCCTAAACCAAGGAATCAAAGAGAAGTAAGGATGAAAACTAACTTCTTTGCTTTACACTCTGGAGGCATAAAACTATGACTTAGTCTACTTCAAATTCCTAAACTGTCGCTTTCCAGGATGCGAAATAAATAATACCAGGAAGTACAAAAGATTATGGCAAAAAAACCGAAAAGTAGGATACTGCAACCACTCTATAACAATTCTTTTAGTTATTAGTAAGACAAATTTCCAACTTGCCAAGAAGTGTTAATCTTCAGTCACAATTTGTCTGAATTTTAAAAAGACAGACAAAATAGGTATAAGTACCAATGCTACTGTGAACAGATTGAGTGTCTGGGGACAGATGAGGGAGAGAAAAGATGAGCAGTTTCAGTCTGTGAGGCTGGAATACTGAGCTATCTTTCAGAGCTCCCTTCTTTTTCTCTAGGCTTCTCTCTGTCTCTCTCTACCAGGTTCTGTGCCAGGCACTACAGCTTTCAGATTTGTCTAATTTCATTCTCGCAAGCCTATGAGGTAGGTATTATTTCTGTTTACAGGTTAGACAACTGAAGAGCAGGAAGATTAAGTAACATACACTACTGCACGCTAGTAAATAAGAGGCGGAGCTGGGATTTGAACTCAGAGCTATCTTACTCCAAGGTCAATGTTCATAAGCACCATGTCACACTGCTTCCCGTATATCATATAAAAATACATAGTGATTTTAATTTTCAAGTACAGAAGTTTGTAATTTTTGTATCATCATGGAAATTTCTGCCATGGAAACAATGTTATAGAAATCAGGAGAGTAAAAGTTCAAATTCAAGAACATGTCCTATTTGTTGAGTATTCTTCTTAATTTAAATTTATTCACATTTTCTCTCTATAAGTAATTTTTTCCAAGAAGGACTAGCTACAGTAAAGAGGGAACAAGAAGCAAGCTTTAAAGGCACTCACACTTTCAGCATTTCAATAGTGATGGGAAGTGACCTGGTCCGACCCAGGGTACTGCTGTCCTCAGAAAAGTTGTCACTGTTCTCGAAGAGCAATGAGTGAGCTCTATGAGAGCCTTCCAAGGGAGGAGTCATGGGGAGTGGGCTGGTCAGGGCCTGCTGGATTCGGATATGCAGTGGGACTTGGGGAAGCCTAGAGGGTACATGGGGCTCCCCAAAGCTGTGGTCCAACATCCTCTTGGGTACTTCCCTTTTCTGACTTTCCTGCTGGGGAACCTCCTGGGGTAGGTCTAAGGAAGGTGGAAACTCAATTTCTGGCACAACTTGAAAAGTCTTAGCAGGGAATGGAGGGGACCGAGGGGGTTCTGGAGGTATATGAGTAGGCAGTGGGGGGGATGGGGCGGTAGGGGGGATCATCAGCAGGGGTTCGGAGCCCACAGAGCATGTGCTCTTCTCTTTCTGATCACTTGGTGCTTTTGTGGTGGTGGCAGTGGCAGCAGCACACTCTGAGGTGGGTACCAAAGTTGATGGAATGCCTCTCTTAGGTGGTAAAGGTGGGGACGGCTTTGATAACAATGTACCACTGTTGATTGCTTGGGATAGTTCAGCTGGAAAAGAGAAAGCAACACCTCAGTTTAAGATGGCTTTACAGTGCTTTGAGGGGCCAGCCCAGGGCCTAGACTTAGAGCTGAGATCAGTCTTAATCTTTCGGGCAAATTATACCATTTCATGGCTTTGCCATTCCCTAGCTATCTAATCCTGAAACAAAATTAATATTTAAATATATAGAAGCCCTAATAAATGTACAGAGGTGTAGGAGACCACTACCTTAATATTTTGATGAGAAACTTCTTACTTCTTTACTATGATAATAGACATGACAATTTTTTATGACTTGATCTTGGTGTAGATAAAGTTAATATGAAAAAAACCAAAAAAAATGTGGCTAGTAAATTCTTTTGTCTAACAGTACTCCATTAAAAAATTTAAACATGCAGATTGAAACAAAAAAACAAACACTATCAGGCATTGTTACCATATACTGATAAATAATGATATCTAGATATCAGAGTACTTTATTATTAAACTATCAATGATATCTTGGATTTTTATAGCAAACGCAGAGGGCTTTGAAGAAAGCAAGGTGCTTTTCTATCCTTGACTTCATATTCTTCTTATACAAGAGATCATCTTTACCATTTTACAGAAGCAAAAACTGAGGCCACAGAAGTTACGTGACTTGCCCAAGATCATACTACAAACTGGTAAGGACTCAGCTAGTTCCCGGGACTCATTATGAGGCTCTATCATCTGGATCCCACTGACTTTGTTTCTTATTAGTGTCCACACCTCTTGTCCTTTATGTCCAATCTGTCATCTCCATTCTTCACCACCTTATGGGCTCCTTGACAACAGGGCACCCCTTGTCTCTATCAGCATATTCACAGGGTGGGGCACAGTGCCTGGCACATAGTGGGTCCTCAATACATGTTTACTAGATGAGAGGCCCCTACCCTGTATCATGACAGTATATATCCCTATGTGATCCCCCAAAGCCCACAACGTCTCAGGTGCTGATTCCACAAAGTCCCTTTGGAGAGCTCCAAATGGCTTTTAATAAGTGGATCGGGCTTCCCTGGTGGCGCGGTGGTTGAGAGTCCGCCTGCCGATACAGGGGACACGGGTTCGTGCCCCGGTCCGGGAAGATCCCACATGCTGCGGAGCGGCTGGGCCCGTGAGCCATGGCCGCTGAGCCTGCGCATCGGAGCCTGTGCTCCGCAACGGGAGA
>NW_006788818.1:258480-284713 GCF_000442215.2 Lipotes vexillifer | reverse complement strand
CAAAAAAAAAAAAAAAAAAAAAAAAAAGAAGTGGATCAACACATCACAAAAGGTCAACCTTGCAAAATAATTAAATAGTAGTTCTCTCGGTAACCAACCTCCAACCCTCTACCCAAACCCCTCACTTGTTTTCAAAGGTTTTATATGTCTTACCTAGAGAGCAACACTTCAAGTTTCCCTAAATTAAAAATTTAACTGCACTAAATCCCATTCCATTGGCAGCATTCAAAGTAAAAGTCTAGCTAATCTGATAATGCTTTAATGTCACTCTTCATAAGTAAAATTTTAAAAGGTCCTTCTAGAAAAATACTGCATACACATATAAAAAAGGATTCGAAAAAAGTGAATTTCAGGATCAATAAAAGGTATTTTTTGGGAGACTGGATTTTTGCTGTCTGTCTAAAAACAGTGGTTAGCTATTCCATCTACAACAAAACCCACCCCTGACAAGACCAAATTTGAGTATTTTAACATTTGAATTGATGAAGTAAATTACCTTTGGTAATTTATGGAAAACATATACCTGAAAAGGAAAGGAAATGACCTCTGGTACACATACCCTCTGGTACAAATACCCAATGGCATTTGGCTGTAGTTCTGTGGGAAAGATGCCAAAATGTTCATTGGAGGGGTTACAAATTCCCTTCATCTGTTCAGTTATTTATGGTGGTCCTTCCTTAGTCCCAACACTACTAATTAGTCCTAATACTATTATGCCCGTTAGTAGACATAGCAATGTCTAAATATTGGTTTCCAAATGTTTGGGTTTCATGGACCAATACTATTAAAAAGATTCTCAACCAATCTCAGGTTGTCAATTTTTATTATTTTCAACTAAGCCTTCTTTTTTTTTTTGGCCGTGCTGCGTGGCTTGTGGGATCTTAGTTCTCAGCCAGGGATTGAACGCAGGTTCCCAGCAGTGGAAACATGGCGCCCTAACCACTGGACTGCCAGTGAATTCCCTCAACTAAGGCTTGATATTCAGTAAACCACTTATGAACATAACCCCTTCATGGAAGAAATGGTCTTTTAACACCAAAGAATTAGGAAGGTCCATAATTTCAGAATAAAGGATAGTCCTTTTATTTATTTATTTTTGGGGGGCTGTGTCGTGCAGCTTGTGGGATCTCAGTTCCTCGACCAGGGATTAAACCCAGGCCACGGCAGTGAAAGCTCAGAATCCTAACTACTAGGCCAGCAGGGAACTCCCTAAAGGATAGTTCTTTAAATCAAGTCTACTTAACCTTAATAAAAACTCTGTGAACTATCCTATTTTTCTCTTTCTGCCGAGGACCACTTGTGGACTGATGTTGGTCCCTCAGTCACAGGGCCTATTGCTTTGGGCTAGTCATCTGAGGCCAAGAGTGGCCTCCGCAGTTTAGCCCAGGATACAGTACACATATTATCATTTTTAAATATTGTCTTACCCTGAAAAGGGTGCAGTACTACTGGTTTAGAGCAGTGGTTCTCGATGTGTGGTCCCCATATACGGAGCATCAGCATCATCTGGGAACTCATCAGAAATGCAAATTCTCAGGCACTACCCCACACTTACTGAATTGGAAACTCTAAGGGCAGAGCCCAGCACTCTGTGTTTTAACAAGCCCTCCAGGTGACCATGATGAGAACCCCTGTCTAGACAACAGGTTGAGAACACAAGTATACAGGACAGAGGTCTGTACTCCAGAGTTGAAAAGGCTGTGTTTGGTTTCTGTCTTTCACTAACTGCAACCTGAGTCAATCACAACTTCTTCACATTCTTCTTGCCCTAACTATATAATAGATAAAATAGATAAAACTTCACAAGGTTTTGAAAATAAGTATATGAAAGCTCCTCAGTCCTCAGAGATAAGTCAACACAGCACTATCCATCCAAGGTAGTGATAATAATAATAATAACCTTCGTCCTGTTTTTATCAAGCTCCTCCAACCTGCTATAGTCACAATGAATTCTAAGCCTGTTTTTCAAGGTTCTAGTCACTCCATACAATTTGGTTAATTAGCCATTTGATGAGCACACTTTTTGTTTCTCCAATCATTAAAAAAAACTTTAAGCAGAACTAAGCCTAATATCATTTTTCATAAAAAACGACCTTTTTTCCTCTCCTCCCTTTCTTAAAATTACTCTAAATTTATATAAGGAAAACTGACCTAAATATACTATAATATATTCAGGTAAATATAAAAAATTTACTAAACCAATAAAAAGTTACTGGTTATCTTCCCTGCTTTCATTCTTCCACCACTTATTTTATTAAAAGTAGCATTCTTAACTCTCCTGAGACAAAACATGATTTTATCAGGATAATTTAAATATCTTTGCAGTTCCCCATGAATGTACGATGCCAGACACTGAATCGCAAGTTACACTGGCACCTATACAATCACCTTTTTATCTACTGGATTTATGCTGAAGGAAGGCATTGGCAGTTTAAAGTAGGTTAAAGAGAAAACCCTTTTCTCCAAGCAGGTCAAACCCATTGTGGTCTTCACATGTACAGTCCCCCAACTACAAACAGTAGTTCAGAAACATCGTTTTAGGAAAATAAATATTAATGCCCCAAAACTTGAACCTTGTTTTAGTGATATTTAACCCCACTCTGTTTCCATTTATAGCCATCTGCCTCATTTTCAAGGCTTTTTTCTATATTGAGGGCATTCATAGGGACAAGCTGTGGAGAACTCTCTCACAGACCAAATAAATATTGTACCAGTTACCCAATAAAACACTGTCTTGGGCTTCCCTGGTGGCGCAGTGGTTGAGAGTCCGCCTGCCGATGCAGGGGACACGGGTTCGTGCCCTGGTCCGGGAGGATCCCACATGCCGCGGAGCGGCTGGGCCCGTGAGCCATGGCCGCTGAGCCTGCGCGTCTGGAGCCTGTGCTCCGCAACGGGAGAGGCCACAACAGTGAGAGGCCTGCGTACCGCAAAAAAAACCCAAAAAAACAAAAAAAACCCAAACAACTGTCTAAAACCAAACCAAACCCCAAACAATGGAAATCTACTTACTTACCAATGACAGGGTTGCTATTTCTGTGAGCTGGTTTAGGGGGAGGGATAGGGGGCTGCTTGGCAGGAACTGTATGAGTGAGGCTCGGGGTAGCAGTAGTGTTAGTGCTGGCAGGAGAAGCAGGCAGAGTCCTGGGTGCTTGGGAAGGGGGGACAGAGGAATTAACTGTTTTTGCTGGGTTTGTGGCAGCCGTGGTGGCAGCAGGTGCTGTGGTGATGGCAGTGGTGGGCGTGGAGGAGAGTGGTCTTGCTGTGCTGCCAGAGGAAGTGGCATCCTTTGCTTGCCCTTCATTTGCTTCGTGAGAAGAGGACAAGTGTCTTTTAGGGGGAAGTAAAGGCTGTTTGGGTACATTCTCAGGAATGGACTCTGCTTCAGAATTAGGCTGGTTTCCAGTTGAGCCTGTGTAATAACAGATGTGATTTAAAAGGAAAGAGTTACAAGACAGACTGAAAAAGCTAACACACCCATAGCTTATGGTCAATTCCATCCATTATTTAATGTATAGATTGGTTTACGGACAAAGTTTCCCAACCTCAATGTACTTAAGGTATATGACACCTTCTCAATCATAAGACAGACTTGTTATGGTAGTGATTCTTCATACAAGAGCCAGGCAACTGGACACAGAGTCCCTTGGGTGGAGGAGGAGGAATGTGTAGCTTGAAAAAGTCCTACCGTTATCTGATATTTAACATCCTCTTCCGTCCTTGAGAATCACACATTTAGGTATTTTGTGAATACAAGAATGAGGGGAGAAATTGTACTTAAAGTGGCAACTAGGTGAGGAACTGCTAGAGGAGAACAGAAGTCCCTCTGGATTTTATTTCTCCCCTGGCTCTTGCAAACCCCCGAAGTAAATTAGAATGACTGATCCATGGCTCTTAAACTAAAAAATTCAGAGTTGGGCTTCCCTGGTGGCACAGTGGTTGAGAGTCCGCCTGCCGATGCAGGGGACATGGATTCGTGCCCCGGTCTGGGAGGATCCCACGTGCCGCGGAGCGGCTGGGCCCGTGAGCCATGGCTGCTGGGCCTGCGCGTCCGGAGCCTGTGCTCCGCAAAGGGAGGGGCCCCAGCAGTGAGAGGCCCGCGTACCGCAAAAAATTCAGAGTTAATTACCTAGTCGCTTCTTTGGGTCCTCTTCTGGAATAGGCTTCTTAAGACTTGCTATTCTTCTTGGTTCTTCCTCTACTTGGACTGGACTAGAAGATCTGGCACTCCCTATGGGGGTGGTATGGCCATTCTTTAACATGGCATGGCTCAACTTCCCTGGATCCTCACCACCTGCAAGGTCCAAAAGAAAGAGCAAACTGATGGACTGGTGTGGTCAGGTAGGGAGAAGAGTTGGCAATTTCTAACCTTTCTTATCCCCTTTATCCAACCCTCTTCCTGTTTTAGCTTATTATTTATATTTTACAGTAGTAATGAAAATAAGTAATTCTTTTTCCAATAAACATTTGATTGTCTATTATGTGCCAGGTGCTTTGCTACATGAATAAGACAGATTTATTTCACACAAATAATTACAATGCTAAATGTTAAGAGCTATTATGAGTGATGTGCTATGGTACAAATGAAGAAACAATTTTCTTGGGGGTGGGAATGGGGTTAGAAAAGCTTCACAGAAAGTGGTAGCTAAACTGAGTCTTAAAGGAGGAGTAGGGGCCTGCCACTCGATGACAAGATGAGCAAAGACCATGTAGGAAGAAGAAATAGCATGTATGAAGGTGTGAAATTATTTGACATGTTTGGGAACTGACAATTAGTTTGTCCTGGCAGGAGAACAGATGCACATAAGAAAAAGTTAATAGGAATGGAAAGGCAAGCAAAAGCCAGGCTATGAAGGGTGACAAGCACCATGTAAAAGAGCCTGGACTGAATCCTGTAGGAAACAGGAAGCCAAAGAATTAAAGTAGGAGAGAGATATGATCTGCTCTGTCTTTTAGAAAGTTAATTCTGAGAGCTGTGAGAAGAATGGATTAGGCAGTGATTGGAACAGGAAAACTAATAATGAGCAGAATGTAGGTGAGAAATAGCAGAGGGTGCCTGAAGGCATTAGGAGTGGACAGCAAGGGGGAGAACTGATAGACACATCAAAGGTAAAACACGGTACACATGATGAATTCCTATAAGCTAAACTGCAGGAATGATCACTAGGCTGCAGGCTTTGGGATGAACACTCATCGCTATTAAACTTTGTAGGCAAGATCCTTTTATGGAGGAATTAGACAAGTGTTCCCAGTTACTGCTGAGGTTTCCTTTGGAGAAAAGAACTGAAACACTGAGGTCAGAGACTGAAAACTGTCTCACCTCCTAGTGTCATGGGAACTGGAACTATTTGCTCTCTAGTTACTCTCTTTGTTTTCCATAGGGAGACACTCTTCATTTTAGTGTCTCTTGAGTTAGTCCCTCGAGTTCTCATAGACCAGACTCCCTCACCCCAACCCACCACTTCCTACTAAGAGATTAGACAGTATCATTCTTCATACAGTCTCAGAAAGAGGTGGAGCTTGGGCTAAAAGTAGTATAAGTCTAAGGCAAATGAGCACTGAATGAAAAATATACTTCTAAAGTGAAAGTACTCTGACAACTATTTTTTAAATTTTAAAACAGAGGAAGAGGCAAGATGACAACAACTATGCAAATGTTGTAAGTTACTGCTTATGTTAATATAGCGCACCTTTAACAAAAACAGGACTTTCTAGAATGTAAAGCAATGAATCATTTCAAAGCCCCTACTTTCTTTCTTTTTTAAAAAAAATTTATTTATTTTAGGCAGCATTGGGTCTTCGTTGCTGCATGCAGGCTTTCTCTAGTTGCGGCGAGCGGGGGCTACTCTTTTGTTGCAGTGCTCAGGCTTCTCATTGCAGTGGCTTCTCCAGCTGCGAAGCACAGGCTCTAGGCACGTGGGCTTCAGTAGTTGTGGCACGCGGGCTCAGTAGTTGTGGCTCGCAGGCTCTAGAGCCCAGGCTCAGTAGTTGTGGTGCACGGGCTTAGTTGCTCAGTGGCATGTGGAATCTTCCCGGACCAGGGGTCGAACCCATGTCCCCTGCATTGACAGGCAGATTCTTAACCACTGTGCTACTAGCCCAAAGCCCCTACTTTTAAAAAACATACAGTGAAAGGTAAAGACACATTATTAATTAGTTTCTACTCAGCACATACCAGCAAAAGTGATCAGTCATCTTGCAAGTTACTTAATCAGGATTGTCTACTTTGAAGTAAAACTTCTTATATATACATATATTAAAAAAAATAAATTCATTTATTTATTTTTAGCTGCGTTGGGTCTTTGTTGCTGTGCACGGGCTTTCTCTAGTTGCAGCGAGCTGGGGCTACTCTTCATTGTGGTGTGCGGGCTTCTCATTGCAGTGACTTCTCTTATTGCTAAGCACGAGCTCTAGGCCCATGGGCTTCAGTACTTGTGACGTGTGGGCTTCAGTAGTTGTGGCACGTGGACTCAATAGTTGTGGCTTGCGGGATCTGGAGCGCAGGCTCAGTAGTCGTGGTGCACAGGCTCAGCTGCTCCACGGCATGTGGGATCTTCCCGGACCAGGGCTCGAACCCATGTCCCCTGCATTGGCAGGTGGATTCTTAACCACTGTGCCACCAGGGAAATCCCAAACTTCTTATGTTTAATGCAAAGGGTTTGTGCTAACTGCTAACAGAATAGAACAGAATTAGAATCTGGCCTCAACAGCTATGAGTGCCTCTCAACCCCCAACTCAGAAAATCCATTTCATATTTTATAATATAGTCAAGTCAGAACCATAATCAAGCCAAAAGCCATCTCTGAGTATGAAAAGAACTGCAAGGTTCAAATACTGCTTTTAGCCTAAACTGGAGATATGTAAGCCAGGCTGTGAGGCCCATCTCTTAGTTTCTTCTTTTTTAAAAAAATTTTTATTTATTTATTTATTTATTTATGGCTGTGTTGGGTCTTTGTTGCTGCACGCGGGCTTTCTCTAGCTGCAGCTAGCGGGGGCTACTCTTCGTTGCGGCGCGTGGGCTTCTCATTGCGGTGGCTTCTCTTGTTGTGGAGCATGGGCTCTAGGCGCGCGGGCTTCAGTAGTTGTGGCACGCAGGCTCAGTACTCTTGGCTTGCGGGCTCTAGAGTGCAGGCTCAATAGCTGTGGCTCAAGGGCTTAGCTGCTCCGCAGCATGTGGAATCTTTCGGGGCCAGGGATCAAACCCATGTCCCCTGCATTGGCAGGCGGATTCTCAACCACTGTGCCGCCAGGGAAGTCCTCTTAGTTTCTTCTTACAGAGTACAGTTTAGGTCAGTTCTCTGGTTGGCAGAGGGACATCTTGTCCAATGGCTACAATTCACTTAGCAACTGGACCTCTGAGCTTGCTTCTAAGCTGAAAACAACTTGGATCAAGAGCCAATAGGAAGCATATGGCAAAAAAGACTGAATGAAGGTGAAAAACAAGAAAGAAGTAATGTATGGGGTTTGGTGAGTGAGCAAGAAAGGTGAGAGGTAGGAAAGGGCATAGGGTGAGGAATGGCTATTATCAGAAAACAATGGCCAAAGACGTTGCAACAAAGGCATTATAACTGTAGTTACCCACCTAAATACTTAGAAGTTTTTGTGTCCTACTGTAAAAAACAAATAGACTCATGAAAATTTAGAAAATGTAGAAAAATAGAAAGAAAAAAATCCCCTACATTCCTATTCCAACATCCAGAAATAACCAATGCTAATAATATTTTAGTATTTTTCCTTCAAGCTTGTTTTTTCTACTTAAGCTTTTATATAGTTGAGACAATAAATACATAATTTAATTAAATTTTGCAAATAAGCAATATATTCAAATGGTTCAAAACCTAAATAGTATTTCATCGGTTTGGTTCCTTTCTTCCACCAACCAAAGGATATATTTTTAAAATTTGGCTTTCAGGGCTTCCCTGGTGGCGCAGTGGTTGAGAGTCCGCCTGCCAATGCAGGGGACGCAGGTTCGTGCCCCGGTCCGGGAAGATCCCACATGCCGCGGAGCGGCTGGGCCCGTGAGCCATGGCAGCTGAGCCTGCGCGTCCGGAGCCTGTGTTCCGCAACGGGAGAGGCCACAACAGTGAGAGGCCCGCATACCACAAAACACAAACAAACAAACAAACAAACAAAAACTTGGCTTTCATATTTTGTCTCATGCTAAGTAATTCTAATGAAGAGAAATGAAATGCAACCAATGTACTACAGCCTTACTCTTCTGATAAGCTGCTTCATAAAAGTCACACATTAGAGAAAGTCCTGATATTATTAAACCAGCAGTGAGTGTTGAAATACCAAAACATGATCTTTATGACAGACAAACAAGAAATATTAGGGCAGCAATATGGGCCTGGAGACAAATTTGGTATTTAAAAAAAAAAAAAATGGAAATGACACAGTACTGCAGCTGGCACAAAGCTGAGGATGTACAAAGAGACAGAGAATGGTTGTCCTAAGGATCCTTCACCAACTACTCAACTGCAATTCCAGAGTTAAAGACTGCAGCCAGATAAGGTAGGTACTTGGAAGGAAGGGTGAAGGAAGCTTTTTTTATTCCTCAGCAAGAAAATGGACTTTAATACAGAAAATTAGGTGGCAATTATTGGAAGGGGTTTACCCCTTATGTTTACCCCCTAAGCTGAGATTCCTTAAACAAAAAAATCAATTATTCTCATTTATCTTTTAATATTTTTTTCTTCATTAGATATTTTCATTCCCACAAAAAATATATGCCCAATTATATGCAATAAAGGGGTGGGGGAGTGGGAGGTACAAACTACTGAGTGTTAAGACAGGCTCAAGGATGTATTGTACAACACGGGGAATATAGCCAATATTTTGTAATAACTGTAAATGGAAAGTAATCTTTAAAAATTATACAAAAAATGCCTTCTTAAAATAAATCAAATACAGATGGTATGCCACTGAATTCCATAGAAATATCTTATCATTATTTAGTATTTTTCATTGTCAAGTTTAATGCCAGTAGAGAAAAATGTACAAAATAGAAATGTAAATTTCAAAGACATATTACAAGGAAAACACTTGTGTGATCATCATGGACATGAGGAAATAAAATGTTTTCAGAGCTCTGAAGCCTCTCTCTCTCCCTAGTAACATCCCTTTCCTTCCCCCACAAAGCAATCAATCACTCTCCTAACTCTTATGATAATCCTTGCTTTGTGTTATTATAGTTTAACCACATAAGCATGCATCTCCAAACAGTTTTTCCTTTTTCTTTTTTCTTCTGTTTTGAAGGCATTTATTTCAACAGTTCATTCACTAAAACCCCCTGAGCTTTAGTCCAAAAAGTTAGTTTCCATTTTCTTTTGATAATCAGGAGAATCAACCCACTTTCCTAAACAATCACTTTTTTAGATCATTTACTGGGAGAAAGTATCTTTTAAAAGCATGTTTGGAGTGAATTTGTAAGCAAAAATTAGTAAAAGGGCAAGAAGAACTTTTTATTCCTCAGCTCAGTCTCAACTCACATTTAACTTTTAATTATTTCCTATCTTGTAAGAGTCATTGCTGCCATTAGGCCTTTCTTTGTGAGGTGGCCAGTTTTCTCCTTAACACAGCTCACTAAACTCATTTTTTTTCCTAACACTGTTTTTTCTTCACACTTACAGAAATGATACAATATATATTCTTTCATGACTGACTTCAATTGCTCAGTATTACTTATGACATTCATATTAAAGCATGTAGGTATAGTTTGTTTGCATTGCTATATAATATTTCATTTTATCAATGTGTCACAAATTATGTATATATTTTACTACTGATGGACATTTGGGTTGTTTCCAATGTTGCTCTACTGTTAATAAATATTGCTGCTATGAGCATATTTATACACATCTCCTGATACACATGTATACATATTTTTGTTGGGTATATACCAAAGACTGCACATGGGTTTACATATCTCCAGCTTTCATAGATTATGCTAAACTTTTTTTCAAGGTGATTCTTCCACTTTAACACTTCCATCAATAGGTGTATGTGAATTCCACTTATTTCATACCCTTATCAACTCTTGTTCTTGGTCATCTGATTAATTTTAGGTTTTCTAGTTTATACGTAGAGCTATTTTATTTTGGTTTTAATTTGTATCCCTTAATTACTAATGAAGTAAAAAACCCACCTTTTTGTTTACTGGGCATTTGTACGTACTCTTCAGTGAACTGTCTGTTCAGTGCTTTTGCAGACTTTTCTACCACATTGCCTTTTTCTTTTCTCACAGAAGTTATAAAAATATATATTCTAGATGCATGAACAGTTTTTTTAAGCCCCCTTCCCTCTCAACAACAGCAATAATAAAGAAAGAAAATTCAAATACTTAGTCAGAACCAAAGATCAAGTGTACAGAGACAGGCATATGCTATTTGCAAACTCACCCTGCTCAGGGTCTTCCAACAGAACCCCTCTTTTAACCAGCTCTTCTCTCGGTTTTCGCATAGATATTTTTCGCTCTAAAACTAACATTAAATTGGAAAAAAACACTCAGAAATGTGGCAGATAAAATTCACCTCCTTAGGTAAAAGAATAAAGTGATTCAATTTTCTATTCTTAGGAAAGAAAAGAACACAAAAACTAACTTTGAATTTAAAAACTTAATTTCATTCACAACCTGTGCTATTGGGAAAGTATCATTTCCAAAAAGAACTATCCTTTCATAAGTTTAGCTTTTCCTTTTTTTAAATTTTTGGCCCGCCACCCGGGCCCTTGGCAATGACAGCGAGGAGTCCTAACCCACTGGACCGCCAGAGAATTCCCTCCTTTTTTAATGGAAATTGCAATAGTAAGATACTTATGGATGAACTTCTTCTGGGAGGAAGTGGCCAGAATAGAAAAAAAGAAGCATCTTATACCTGCTGTAGTTCAGGAGCTCCATTCACCACTCAATTGATAAACATGAACCCTACCAAAATACCAACCTAGGAATGAGGATATAGCATAGATGGCTTAGTGAGTGACCACTTGTTTTTTTAATTAAAAGATTCAATTCCCTTTTCAAACAGGGGGTTACAGAAACTTGGGAAGAGAATGAAAAAGTTAGGTACTTCCAATGGGGAACTCTCTAACTCAGAACATATATTTAAATCTTAACATCTCACCTTCTGATGTCTCTTTGAATTTATCGCTTTTTTTTTTCCGCCATTTCCAGGGCTTGAAGATCTTGCCAAACCCTGAGAACTTGCTCTTCCTTTTGGTAGGAGGTGTTGTGTCTCCTGCTTCCACACTGTCCATGACCATGCCTGGGTCTGCAGTGGACTGACCTGCTTCTTCTGTTGCATGGTGAGAGGGAGAAAGGGAAGAGAACAGCCAATTTATTATTTCAGCACAATCTTGAATATGTCCCTTCCCCTCTCTTCCTGTGGTAGTTGGAAAGGATCAGAGCAATGATAAAATAATCATGCAGACAGACTCCTTGACATCACATGGACACCAAACATCAAAATCCATAACAGATAAATTACTAAGGAGGAAAAGGAACCAAACGGAGCTGACATCATTTTAGGACAAAAATTCAATGAGATGATCATAACCAGCTCAAATCTCTTAAAGGCACACACACGCACAAATGTGGATATCTTCCCAATGTGCATGAGATCTTGCCCCAATGTAGGCTATTGCTGTTGCTATGCTCATCCTCTTGGCATGGGGGAAGGCCTGTCTCAGCTAACACCACTATCTCTTGTGTCATTGAAGCAGAGAATTCTACCATCGGTGAGTGAGTCATTATTCTCTGTTAAACACTGCCCTCTCCTTGCCCTCCTTTTTCAGGATATAAATAGTTCAGGGAGGGGGGTAACACTTAAGTATTAACACCTTACTTGTATATGTTATCAGATTATTTTCTCCTTCGCAAAAAAGACCTTAGGTAGTTTTGGAGTATTGGAAGGGGCTTGGGGGGCGGGGTGAGGCAGGGGTATTAGTGCTTCAAAATAAAGGAAAACTTTTTTGAAAGTAGAGATGAGATTTCAGTTTGCTTATTACAATATTGCTTTAGGGACAATCCTAATTCTAAAGATTTGACAAGAAACATAACTGACATGATAAATGTGCAGGATTGAAATGAAAGGCCATGAGTCCCTCATAATGACCACACATGCAGGGTTTAGTGAGTGAGCTTTAGTGGCAGAGAAAGGAGCAGCCAAGACTGGGCCAAGAATAATAAAAAAAAGCAGGAAGGCAACAAAAAAAGCAGGAAGGCAACACAATACAACTTTGCACTCCACCTACTGTCCCAGCGTTCTTTGGAGAAGTCTAGAGGAGAAGAAAAAAAAGGGTCATGTGGAATAACAATCCTGGAATTAAATTGGGACCTTTACTTTATAGAAATACATCAAGGACCACATACTGTATAATCACATGTAATAAGTTAACATGTTTATTGTAAACAATTTCACATTTGAAGCAAATAATGCATTTGGAGGTGGGGGGGGACAAAGGGGCATAATATATACTCTAAAAAAAAACCCTCTTAATTCAATAGATACTTTTTCATAAGAGAAAATACACAATCAACAAGCATTAATTTTTTTAAAGAAACACTTGACAAATTCAATCTTTTTTCAGTTGATAGATGCTGAGTCTAGGGAAGTCCGTTGATAAAGGTAAGATTTACACAACAGTAATTATCAGAGCGACTGCAGCAATGGCTGCTGATGCATTACTTTGCTATGCCTAAGATGACATAGGCAAAACAGGGGTCTGGTTCCTGAAGTGCAACGGATGAAGATGACAGAGGACAGTGACTCTTTTCTTTACCTGAGGGCATCTTGGGTCTCAACTACTTTAATTCTTTACATGAAATGCAATAGAACGTGGTTATAACATTGGATCATATTTTTTAAAGTTTAGTTGCTAGAGACGTAGAATAACTCCTGTCCTAACAATCTCCCCTCAATGGTACCCCAGGATGGACCACCAAGAGTGGCACTAGGGTGAACACATGGTACTGTTTTTAAGAGTGAGTGCTTTAACTAGGACAGTATTCTACCAATTGTGGAATGTCAATGAGACCTGGACACATTTCAGAGCATTCATGATATCATAACATTGATATTTAACATACGTTAATGATAACACTTTCAGAAATGGAGATAAGTATCATAAGCTGTTCATTCTCAAAGAGTAGCCTTCCTTACAGAGACAAGGAAGGACTGAAACTTTAAATTTCTTGCTAACCCACCCACTGAGTGAAATTCACTGAGTTCCAAAAGACACACAGGAAAATGCCTGTTTGGTTAAAAGTAATAGGGAAGATAATATAAAAAAACAAAACCCAAACCAAAACAAACAAAACCCCAAACTAACAGTATGAAAGTAAAGGTTATTAGTGCTATGTGACGCTTTTACAAAGAAAAATAGCCAAAAACTTTAGGAATGTTAGGTGGTAACATATTCACAGAAAAGTTCCTGTCTGTAAAGTCCTAAAATGAAATATATCCAATCTAGCCTGCTTCCACTATCTTCTTGGATATCTAATGACCTTCTAAAGTAGGATTTAGTTCAACCCTTTTAGTTCTTCATTATACTGAACAACAAATTTATCTGTCCTCTTTCTCTTATACATTCAAAACAAGAAAATCATGATATCCTTTCAAACATATTTACACCTGCTAGCATATGAACTCAAAATAAGTTCAGTTTATATTAAGTCACAGTGTGTGTGGAAAATGCCAACAGCTTACAATAAAAATGAATGCATCTGCCATCAAGGCACTGAATACAAAAAGCAAAGAGAGCAGTACTTTTTTCTTTAATGCTTTATGAAAATGTGTTTAATCTTCATGTCCATAACACTTTTAGAAACTGGTATGCCTCTTGCATCAGGCAGTGAGGTTCAGCCACACCAAGTCCTGACCCAGTTATCATCCCAAATTCATTCATTCATATTCTTATATTCTCACATTCTCCTTTCCTTCCCCTTCTCCCCTCCTCACTTTCATGACAAACATAACATTATTTCCGTGACACCCAAATCTGTTCCAAATACTTGGAATCAGCCCAGTTGCCTTTTCAAAACACAGAATCTCAGGAACTGGGACCTAAAAATCTGTTTTTAAAAAATTTCCCAGGCAATTCTTATGATTAGTCAGCTTGTTAAATGCAATTCCAGATTACTATCTGGAAAACTTTTGCATGTTAACCTCCCTCCCTCCCTTCCTTCCTTCCTTCCTTCCTTCCTTCCTGCCTCTCTCCCTCTCTCCCTTCCTTCCTTTCTTCCCTTCTTCCCTTCTTTCTTTATTTTTGGCTGCGTTGGGTCTTCGTTGCTATGTGCGGGCTTTCTCTAGTTACAGCAAGCGGGGGCTACTCTTCGTTGCGGTGCATGGGCTTCTCATTGCGGTGGCTTCTCTTGTTGTGGAGCATGGGCTCTAAGCACTTGGGCTTCAGTTGTTGCAGCATGTGGGCTCAGTAGTTGCAGCATGTGGGCTCAGTAGTTGCAGCATGCAGGTCACTTCAGTAGCTGTGGCACACGGGCTTAGTTGCTCTGTGGCATGTGGGATCTTCCCAGACCAGGGACTGAACCTGTATCCCCTGCATTGGCAGGCGGATTCTTAACCACTGCGCCACCAGGGAAGTCTCTATTTATTTATTTTTTGATGTGGACCATTTTTGAAGTCTTTATTGAATTTGTTACAATATGGCTTCTGTTTTATGTTTTCGTGTTTTGGCCATGAGGCATGTGGGATCTTAGCTCCCTGACCAGGGATGGAACACGTACCCCATGCATTGAAAGGCAAAGTCTCAACCACTGGACCGCCAGGGAAGTCCCTATTATTTTTTTAAAAAATATTTATTTATTTATTTATTTATTTATTTATATGGCTACGTTGGGTCTTAGTTGTGGCACGTGGGATCTTTGTTGTGGCATGTGAGATCTTTTGTTGCGGCGCGGGGGCTATCTCTAGTTGTGGCATGTGGGCTCTACAGTGTGCGGGGCTTAGTTGCCCTGCGGCATGTGGGATCTTTGTTCCCCAACCAGGGACTGAACCCATGTCCCTTGCATTGGAATGCAGATTCTTAAACACTGGATCACCAGGGAAGTCCCTAACTAGGTATTATATAGAACTAGAATAGGGGCCAGGGCCATGAACATATTTTTTCAAATACAGGTTAAAAATAGAGGAGGGGGCTTCCCTGGTGGCGCAGTGGTTGAGAGTGCGCCTGCCGATGCAGGGGACGTGGGTTCGTGCCCCAGTCTGGGAAGATCCCACATGCCGCGGAGCGGCTGGGCCTGTAAGCCATGGCCTCTGAGCCTGTGCGTCCGGAGCCTGTGCTCCACAATGGGAGAGGCCACAACAGTGAGAGGCCTGCGTAACGCAAAAAAAAAAAAAAAAAAAAAAATACAGTAGGAAGTTACATGTACTGCATTACCTAAACTATAATATATATTAAAAAGGGGAATGGGATATTCACAGAAAGTTAGACAAAATGAAAAGGCAGAGGACTTTGTACCAGATGACAAAACAACAAAAAACCCCAGAAAAACAACTAAATGAAGTGGAGACAGGCAACCTTTTCCAGAAAAAGAATTCAGAATAATGATAGTGAAGATGATCCAGGACCTCGGATAAAGAATGGAGGCAAAGATCAAGAAGATGCAAGAAACGTTTAACAAAGACCTAGAAGAATTAAAGAACAAACAGAGATGAACAATAAAATAACTGAAATGAAAAATACACTAGAAGGAATCAATAGCAGAATAACTGAGGCAGAAGAAGAAGTGACCTGGAAGACAGAATGGTGGAATTCACTGCTGTGGAACAGAATAAAGAAAAAAGAATGAAAAGAAATGAAGACAGCCTAAGAGATAAGAGACCTCTGGGACAATATTAAGCATAACAACATTCGCATTATAGGTGTCCCAGGAGATGAGAGAAAGGAGCAGAGAAAATATTTGAAGAGATTATGGCTGAAAATTTCCCTAACATGGGAAAGGAAATAGCCACCCAAGTCCAGGAAGCGCAGAGAGTCCCAGGCAGGTTAAACCCAAGGAGAAACATGCTGAGACACATAGTAATCAAACTGACAAAAATTAAAGCCAAAGAAAAATTATTAAAAGCAGCAAGGGAAAAATGAGAAATAACATACAAGGGAACTCCCATAAGGTTAACAGCTGATTTCTCAGCAGAAACTCTATAAGCCAGAAGAGAGTGGTATGATATACTTAAAGTGATGAAAGTTAAGAACCTACAACCAAAATTACTCTACCCGGCAAGGATATCATTCAGAATCGACAGAGAAATCAAAAGTTTTACAGACAAGCAAAAGCTAGGAGAGGGGCTTCCCTGGTGGCGCAGTGGTTGGGAGTCCGCCTGCCGGTGCAGGGGACGCGGGTTCGTGCCCCAGTCCGGGAGGATCCCGCGTGCCGCAGAGCGGCTGGGCCCGTGAGCCATGGCCGCTGGGCCTGCGCGTCTGGAGCCTCTGCTCCGCAGCGGGAGAGGCCACAACAGTGAGAGGCCCGCATACCGCAAAAAAAAAAAAAAAGCTAGGAGAATTCAGCACCACCAAACCAGCTCTACAACAAATGCTAAAGGAACTTCTCTAAGTGGGAAACACAAGAGAAGGAAAGGACCTACAAAAACAAACCCATAACATTAAGAAAATGGTAATAGGAACATACATATTGATAATTACCTTAAACGTGAATGGATTAAATGCTCCAACCAAAAGACACAGGCTCGCTGAATGGATACAAAAACAAGACCCATCTATATGCTGTCTACAAGAGATGCACTTCAGACCTTGGAACACATACAGACTGAAAGTGACGGGATGGAAAAAGATATTCCATGCAAATGGAAATCAAAAGAAAGCTGGAGTAACAATACTCATATCAGATAAAGTAGACTCTAAAATAAAGAATGTTACAGGAGACAAGGAAGGACACAACATAATGATCACGGGATCAATCCAAGAAGAAGATATGATAATTATAAATATATATGCACCCAACATAGGAGCACCTCAATACACATGGCAACTGCTAACAGCTAGAAATGAAGAAATCGACAGTAACACAATAATAGTGGGGGACTTTAACACTTCACTTACACCAATGGACAGATCATCCGACAGAAAATTAATAAGGAAACACAAGTTTTAAATGACACCATAGACCAGATAGATTTAATTGATATTTATAGGACATTCCATCCAAAAACAGCAGATTACATTTTCTTCTCAAGTGCATACAGAATATTCTCAAGGACAGATCACATCTTGGGTCACGAATCAAGCCTTGGTAAATTTCAGAAAACTGCAATCATATCAAGCATCTTTTCTGACCACAGTGCTATGAGATCAGAAATCAATTACAGGGAAAAAAACGTAAAAAACACAAACACATGGAGGCTAAACAATACGTTACTAGATAACCAAGAAATCACTGAAGAAATAAAAAAATATCTGGAGACAAATTACAATGAAAACACGAAGATCCAAAACCTATGGGATGCAGCAAAAGCGGTTCTAAGAGGGAAGTTTATAGCAATACAAGCCTACCTCAAGAAACAAGAAAACTCTCAAATAAACAATCTAACCTTACACCTAAAGGAACTAGAGATAGAAGAACAAACAAAACCCAAAGTTAGTAGAAGGAAAGAAATCATACAGATCAGAGCAGAAATAAATGAAATAGAAACAAAGAAAACAATATAGCAAAGTGAATAAAACTAAAAGCTGGTTCGCTGAGAAGATAAACAAAATTGATAAACCTTTAGCCAGACTCAACAAGAAAAACAGGGAGAGGACTCAAATCAATAAAATTAGAAATGAAAAAGGAGAAGTTACAAGGGACACTTCAGAAATACAAAGCATCCTAAGAGACTACTACAAGCAACTCTATGCCAATAAAATGGACAACCTGGAAGAAATGGACAAATTCTTAAAGGTATAACCTTCCAAGACTGATCCAAGGAAGAAATAGAAAATATGAACAGACCAATCACAAGTAATGAAATTGAAACTGTGATTCAAAATCTTCCAACAAACAAAAGTCCAGGACCAGATGGCTTCACAGGTGAATTCTATCAAACATTTAGAGAAGTGTTAACACCCATCCTTCTCAAAGTCTTCTAAAAAAATGCAGAGGAAAGAACACTCCCAAATTCATTCTATGAGGCCACCATCACCCTGATACCAAAACCAGACAAAGACACTACAAAAAAAGAAAATTACAGACCAATATCACTGATGAGTATAGATGAGAAAATCCTCAACAAAATACTAGCAAACAGAATCCAAAAACACATTAAAAGGATCAAACACCATGATCAAGTGGGATTTATTCCAGGGATGCAAGGATTCTTCAATATACTCAAATCAATCAATGTGATACACCATATTAACAAATTGAAGAAGAAAAAACATATGATCATCTCAATAGATGCAGAAAAAGCTTTTGACAAAATTCAACACCCATTTATGATAAGAACTCTCCAGAGAGTGGGCACAGAGGGAACCTACCTCAACATAATAAAGGCCATATATGACAAACCCACAGCAAACATCATTCACAATGGTGAAAAACGGAAAGCATTTCCTCTAAGATCAGGAACAAGACAAGGGTGTCCACTCTCGCCACTATTATTCAACACAGTTTCAGAAGTCCTAGCCACAGCAATCAGAGAAGGAAAAGAAATAAAAGGAATACAAGTTGGAAAAGAAGAAGTCAAACTGTCACTGTTTGCAGATGACATGATACTATACATAGAGAATCCTAAAAATGCCACCAGAAAGCTACTAGAGCTAATCAATGAATTTGGTAAAGTTGCAGGATACAAATTTAATGCACAGAAATTTCTTGCATTCCTATACACTAACAACGAAAGATCATAAAGAGAAATTAAGGAAACAATCCCATTCACCATTGCAACAAAAAGAATAAAATACCGGAATAAACCCCTATACACTAACAACGAAAGATCATAAAGAGAAATTAAGGAAACAATCCCATTCACCATTGCAACAAAAAGAATAAAATACCTAGGAATAAACCTACCTAAGGAGGTGAAAGACCTGTACTCAGAAAACTATGACACTGATGAAAGAAATCAAAGATGACACAAACAGGGGCTTCCCTGGTGGTGCAGTGGTTGAGAATGCACAGAAATCTCTTGCATTCCTATACACTAACAACGAAAGATCAGAAAGAGAAATTAAGGAAACAATCCCATTTACCATTGCAACAAAAAGAATAAAATACCTAGGAATAAACCTACCTAGGGAGACAAAAGACCTGTATGCAGAAAACTATAAGACACTGATGAAAGAAATTAAAGATGATACAAACAGATGGAGAGATATACCATGTTCTTGGATTGGAAGAATCAATATTGTGAAAATGGCTATACTACCCAAAGCAATCTACAGAGTCAATGCAATCCCTATTAAATTACCAGTGGCACGTTTTACAGAACTAGAACAAAAAAATCTTAAAATTTGTATGGAGACACAAAAGACGCCGAATAGCCCAAGCAGCCTTGAGGGAAAAAAACGGAGCTGGAGGAATCAGACTCCCTGACTTCAGACTATACTACAAAGCTACAGTAATCAAGACAATATGGTACTGGCACAAAAACAGAAATATACATCAATGGAACAGGACAGAAAGCCCAGAGATAAACCGACACACCTATGGTCAACTAATCTACGACAAAGGAGGCAAGGACATACAATGGAGAAAAGACAATCTCTTTAATAAGTGGCGCTGGGAAAACTGGACAGCTACATGTAAAAGAATGAAATTAGAACACTCCTTAACACCATACACAAAAATAAGCTCAAAATGGGTTAGAGAACTAAACGTAAGACTGGACATTATAAAACTCTTAGAGGAAAACATAGGAAGAACAAGCTTTGACATAAATCACAGCAAGATCTTTTTTGATCCACCTCCTAGAGTTATGGAAATAGAAACAAAAATAAACAAATGGGACCTAATGAAACTTAAAATCTTTTGCAAAGCAAAGGAAACTACAAACAAGACGAAAAGACAACCCTGAGAATGGGAGAAAATATTTGCAAACGAATCAACGGACAAAGGATTAATCTCCAAAATATATAAAGAGCTCGTGCAGCTCGATATTAATAAAACAAACAACCCAATTGAAAAATAAGCAGACCTAAATAGACATTTCTCCAAAGATGACATACAGATGGCCAAGAATTACATGAAAAGCTGCTCAACATCACTAATTATTAGAGAACTGCAAATCAAAACTACAATGAGGTATCACCTCACACCAATTAGAATGGGCATCATAAGGAAATCTAGAAACAATAAATGCTGGAGAGGGTGTGGAGAAAAGGGAACCCTCTTGCACTGTTGGTTGGAATGTGAAGTGATACAGCCACTATGGAGAACAGTATGGAAGTTCCTTAAAAAGCTAAAAACAGAATTACCATATGACCCAGCAATCCCACTACTGGGCATATACCCTGAGAAAACCATAATTCAAAAAGACACATGCACCCCAATGTTCACTGCAACACTATTTACAATAGCCAAGTCATGGAAGCAACCTAAATGCCCATCGACAGATGAATGGATAAAGAAGATGTGGTACATATATACAATGGAATATTACTCAGACAGTGATGAAACTGGGTCATTTGTAGAGACGTGGATGGATCTAAAGACTGTCATATAGAGTAAAGTAAATCAGAAAAACAAATATCATATATTAACGTGTATATGTGGAACCTAGAAAAATGGTACAGACGAACCGGTTTCCAGGGCAGAAAAAGAGACACAGATGTAGAGAACAAACGTATGGACACCAAGGGGGTAAAGTGGCGGGCAGGGGGGAGTGGTGTTGGTGGTGGGATGAACTGGGAAATCGGGATTGACATATATACACTAATATGTATAAAATAGATAACTAATAACCTGCTGTATAAAAAAATAAATAAAATTCAAAAAAAAAGAATGCAAAGAACTAAACGAAAATGTAAATATAATTTGATGATAGGACTACAGGATATCTGTGCTTCTTCTAGCTTCTTCTATTTTGTGTGTGTGTGTTTTTTTATTTTACAGTGAACATGTATGGCTTTTATAATTGGAATAAAAACAAATTTACTTTGAAAGCGGGAGCTTTCAAATCATAACAGTTAATAAAGTCCAGCATATACATAAGTACATAAGAGAAAGCAATTCTTTCTAAACATTAGGTTCCTATAAAAATGAATTATATCCGGGCTTCTCTGGTGGCACAGTGGTTAAGAATCCACCTGCCAATGCAGGGGACACGGGTTCGAGCCCTGGTCCAGGAATATCTCACATGCCACGGAACGACTAAGCTCGTGTGCCACAACTACTGAGCCTGCACTCTAGAGCCCATGAGGCACAGCTACTGAGCCCGCGTGCCACAACTACTGAAGCCTGCGTGCTTAGAGCCCGTGCTCCGCAACAAGACAAGCCACTGCCGTGAGAAGCCCACGCACTGCAACGAAGAGTAGCCCCCGCTCGCCACAACTAGAGAAAGCCTGTGCTCAGCAACAAAGACCCAATGCAGCCAAAAAAAAAAAAAAAAGAATTATTTCCTACATAAAAATCATAGTCTGAAGTATTAAGCAAATTAAACCATTCAAGGACATTTTCTTGGAGTAGTGACACATGTTAAAGTAAGTAGATTTGGATCACCCAAACAACAGTTTCTAGTCCTACATTCTTTTAAGAATACCACCCTTGTTCACCATGAGTACAATCTTGTGCTAAAGGAGCTAGAGACCAAATTTAACAGTAATCTAAATTCACCAGGTGTAAACTTTTCAGCTGTGGAATAAAGGGTTTTAAAGTATGCATAAATTCTTGGGCTTCCCTGGTGGCGCAGTGGTTGAGAGTCCGCCTGCCGATGCAGGGCCTTGGAGAGTTATTGCCTGTTGATACATTCACCCAATTAAATGCTGAGTGTTCCTCCTTCCGTGCATATGGACTTTGGCTCTGGGCCCAGAAGACCTGAGTCAATTTCAGAATCCAGTTGTTACAAAAAAAAAAAAAAAAAAAAAAAAAAAAAAGTATGCATAAATTCTTGATAGCAGTGGCTGATTAGATCTAATTGAAGCCACTAATCTCTGTAGCATTCTTGGATCCACTGAAACGATTCAGGCTTCCTACTGTGAATTTTTGTCTGACTTTAAGAAAATTCAATTGCATCACTTAGAAAACTGCAATAGAAAGAAAGAGAAACTGATGGATGAATAAATTATACAAGAAAAAGTATACTCAGGTATTGAAAAACCATCTTTTTATTTTATTTTATTTTATTTTGGTGGTACGCGGGCCTCTCACTCTTGTGGCCTCTCCCGTTGAGGAGAACAGGCTCCGGATGCGCAGGCTCAGCGGCCATGGCTCACAGGCCCAGCCACTCTGCGGCATGTGAGATCTTCCCGGTCCGGGGCACGAACCCGTGTCCCCTGCATCGGCAGGCGGACTCTCAACCACTGCGCCACCAGGGAAGCCCCCATCTTTTTTATTCTTAATGATACAATTACACCTCAAATATTGTTTCTGTACTCATAAATAAAGGGCTTAGGGAGGTGAATTTGAAATTGTTCATAAGCAAACCTGCACATCAACCAAATATTTGTTCTCAACAATTCTGATTTTATGACCATCTCCCTCCCATTTCCAATTTTTAAAAATTAATTAATTAATTAATTTTTGGCTGCACTGGGTCTTTGTTGCTGCGCGCGTGCTTTCTCTAGTTGTGGCAAGCGGGGGCTACTCTTCGTTGCCGTGCGCGGGCTTCTCCTTGCGGTGGCTTCTCTTGTTGCAGAGTACAGGCTCTAGGCACGCGGCTTCAGTAGTTGTGGCATGCGGGCTCAGTAGTTGTGGCTTGCGGGCTCTAGAGTGCACGCTCAGGAGTTGTGGTGAACGGCGCTGCTCCGCGGCATGTGGGATCTTCATGGACCAGGGCTCAAACCCGTGTCCCCTGCACTGGCAGGCTGATTCTTAACCACTGTGCCACCAGGGAAGCCCCCATTTCCAATTTGACAGAAGAAATACAGGCTTGGAGTCACATTTGGATACCCCATTGTTTCTATTTAAACTCAGTATGGAATTTAAAATGTCCTCATGGTCCCATTCTGTTTTCCAATGAGAACCAAAACAAGGTGGCTTTTCCCTCCTTGTTTCCCTTTGTTTGCCAGAAAACAGGGTGTAGAATGCTGGCTATAGTTTTAGGATTGTGTGTTCCATGGAAGTCATGCAGCCGCAGGCCACTAGGAAAGCAAGTCACAGAGTTGGAGGTCTTGGTGTTTTTTGGAGGGGGTGGAGGTTAGGAGAGGAAGATAACTAATTACAGTTTGGAGTTTCCAGTTTGAGACGTACCCTGAAACTATGCCCCGGTGTTTAAACTACTTACTCCCTCCTCCAAGTTGTAGCTAGCACCTCACATTTCAGAGGCTTGTTTCTTATTTCACATATTATGCAGAGTTCTAGCAGTTTCTTTCTTCAACCCTAAGTTTTTTCCTGGTCAACATTTAATTCAATGTTTTTTAGTTCAAGTTTAGTTGTTCCAGGTGAATTTCTGAGGTGATTTTAAAATAAATGTATAGTATTATTAAAAAATAACTTAGCACTTTTCATCTTCAGATAAACTGTTTGCTACAGATACATGTTATACCTACATTACTTGCTAGAGATAAGGGATAAAACAGGGTTAAACGGTAAACCTAGTTCATTTGAGAATCTGATTTACAACCAATTAGTCATTCACATTGGAAGGCAAGGTAAGGCACAGGCAATTGTAGTTGACAGATAACTTAGTTTTCAAGATAGCCTTCACTACCCACTCCCCTTCACTAGGCTTAGTAATAAGCAACAAAATTACTGGGACTGTCTTAGTTCCACACCAATTTCTTATACCTTGTCGGGTCTTAAAAAATGTGTAGATTTAAAGTGTATAAAATTCTCTCATTTTACCCCCGAAACTTTTAATAATCAGTTATTGTCCGAAACTTAAAAATACATAGCTTTGTGCAACGAGATACATACTCCATTATCAAGAGGTACCAATTATCTTTTTTTTTTAAGTTTAAGGTATATGGCATTATGGTTTGACTTAAATATATTGTGGCCAATTACTTTTATAATCTAATGGTTCTGTTTAATTATCTTTTATGCCCATCTAACTTGAAACAGATCTTGCTTTTATACAATCATTTTAACAGCATTAGAATTCTGTAAATGGAGAACACTAATTTATGGTACTTACACTATTGTACTTATACTCATTTTTGCCTTCTGAAAGAGGATTATTATTGAATTTAAAAAACTGTTTTAGAAAACTGCAACAAAATTACAGAAAGCAAAACCTGCCACTAATGAACAAAGCAGGCTTTGTCTAGAGCAGGCCCATAACTTCCCTTGGAAATACTGCATAGTTCGGACCTTTGGGAAACAGAACTGGGCAAAGCACTCAAGAAGATAGCCAGGGAGAAGGTCTCTCTCTGTACCTGCAGGTACAATTAGGTCTGAGGTTCCAACTCTGGGAAAATAGATCTTTGACCGCAACTGCATCAAGAAGTGATGCTGCTTTACTCTGGCAATTTGATATGTATACTTTTTTGATAAAAGTTCTAAGTTGAGAGAAAGGTTTTAAGGTGAGGTGCCAGAAAATATATTCTCTCATGGAAAAAAACTTTAAACCTATCAAAATTAACCTGCAAGTAGAAAGAGGGAATATACTGTTGTGACAATAGGCCATTCAGAAAATCTACTGAAGCAGAAAGAGGGAATAATAATTTTTGATTGGTATTCAACAGAAAATCCTTTAAGGAGTACATGACAGACCCCTAACACTTTCTCTTGATTCCTGGATTTCATGAAGAAAGTATACCTGTTCCTTCTTTCTCAGAAGCATTTATTTTTAGATCTAGGTAGGTATGAGAAATGTCTCTGATAATTCTGGTGACCAAATAATGCCAAGTGTTCTTCTTTCAAGTCTCATGAAGAAGTTTATTTTTAATTAATCCATCTATTATTTATTTCTATGTTAATATTGTTCTATAGCTATATTAAAATTTATTCATCCAGCAATCTCCTTACTAACTTTGCCTCCAAATAACAAAATTATTTCTAAAGCACCTTTCCCAAAACCACTCCTATTCTCATGTGGGAGAACACATAACAACAAATTTCAGAGTAAAATGAATCGAATACTGATGGAAAAGGAATGAAGGAAAGAGGAAATATTACAACAGTGGTCCCCAACCTTTTTGCCACCAGGGACCAGTTTCGTGGAAGACAATTTTTCCATGGATGGGGGGGTGCGTGGGGGATGGTTCAGGCAGTAATATGAATGAGGGGATACTGGTATGCGGCCTGGGGATTGGGAACTCCCGTATTACAATACGACATCTTTTAAAGCAACATATTCTTATACAAAGGAAAAGTGGGGAAAAAAGAGGCTAATTATTGAGTGAAAGGTATATGATGGGGAAAAAAAAAAGAGCTAGAGAGAGGGAATGGAAAGTTAGAGAGAGAAGGAAAGTTCCAGCTTAAATGGTTGGGTAGAATTCACTAAAATTCTTGGTACTTCCCTGGTGGTCCAGTGGCTAAGACTCCATGCTCCCAATGTAGGGGGCTGGGTTCGATCCCTGGTCAGGGAACTAGATCCCACATGCATGCCGCAACTAAGGGTTCGCATGCTGCAACTAAAGATCCCGTGTGCTGCAACTAAGACCCGGCTCAGCTAAATAAATAAATATCTTTGGTCTTGTGCCTAATTTAAGGACATGTGCTAAATCAGCTGGTTTTTTTTTTAGCTGTTTGTTTTAATATGATACATAGTAAAGGATTCTAGTGAACACAGAAACAGCTTTGTATGTTGATTGAGAACTACAAAGTATTATTTGAAAGTTTTATCTCAGTAAATCATTTTTGTGGCCGCGCTGCACGGCTTGTGGGATCTCAGTTCCCAGACCAGGGATTGAACCTGCGACGTGGCAGTGGAAGCCCAGAATCCTAACCACTAGGCCACCAGGGAACTCCCCACTTCATAGAACTTTTATTAGGATTATTGGTAGAAGGAAAAGTTGATGAATGATGAGCCCTACTTTTTTTTTTTTTTTTTTTTTTTTTTTTGTTACAATATTGCTGTTTTATGTTTTGGTTTTTTGGCCCTGAGGTATGTGGGATCTTAGCTCCCCAACCAGGGATCGAACCCACACCCCCTTCATTGGAAGGGGAGGTCTTAACCAACGGACCACC
>NW_006788818.1:253315-258379 GCF_000442215.2 Lipotes vexillifer | reverse complement strand
ACGAACCCGTGTCCCCTGCATCGGCAGGCGGACTCTCAACCACTGCGCCACCGGGGAAGCCCCCTACTTTTTTTTAATAGGCAGAAAAAATTTGAAACTTTATCTGTTGAGATGAAATTTTTTGTCTAGTATATAGATGTTAAATGGGCATTCTTCATAAATATTACCACTCATTAGTACGCTGTACCTGCTTACCCATTTCTTGCTTTTCAAAGACCTTTCATTTTCATCTCATAGATAAATACCTAGCATGATTTACATCCTGACTTGTTAACAGAGAACCACCTTTGTAGTAGAAACCACAGGAGAATTTAGTGGCCCAAAAGGGAATTTACCAAATTCAGGAGAGTGGTTACCTCTGGGAGCAAACAAGCAAAATGCCATCATAAGGGAATGTAGGCATAGACTAGAGAGGGGTGGGGTGGGATATAACTCTGTTTTTAATTTCATCTCTTAAGCTGAGTAGAGGCCCCAGAGGGTCCTTTATATTTTCCTCTATACCCTTTTCTAGCCACTGGGTTGGCCAAAAAGTTCATTTGGGTTTTTCCGTTAACATCATATGAATTTTTCGGCCAAACCAATGAGAACGATTTCATTAAGGGAATAAAAACAAAACAAAACAACTGAGCTACTGAATTGATATGGACCCAGCCCTGGTGATCAAAGTAAAGTAAGTCAAGTTCTGATTTCAGTCCTAAAAATCTGTGGCTGAATGACTCACTTTGCAATCCATGTGCCTCAGTTTCAATAAAATATGAAAAGTAGTAGGAATTTCATCTGGAAAGTTCTCAGGGGAAAACATACCTTTAGAAATGAAATTACATTAAATCATGAGACACATTTGGGCGTGTTACCTGTGTTCCCACACTTTATGGTTTTCTTTAAAGTCACTAACATTTTTCATTTCTGGGGGAAAAAAAAAGCACCCTGGGACTGAACATGTTTTCTGCTGTTTCATAAATCAAAGAGAAGGTATAAGAAGGTGTAAATCTTAAAAAAAAGTATAACTGAACATGTTTTCTGCTGTTTCATAAATCAAAGAGAAGGTATAAGAAGGTGTAAATCTTAAAAAAAAAAAAAGTATAATGTCAAGAAATGATTCACAGGCTTTTCCCCACTTTGTTTATATTTAGGAAGCCTTTAATGAATATCCACTTAAATCTATCTTTCCCACCTTTCTATCTTCATTTTATACAAAACCCCACAAGGCCGGGGAAATGAGTCTTTTAGTGACAGTGGACTTCCATTTCACTTATATGCTTTGAAACTCTGGCTACACTTATCAGCCTGGTCTCCAGCTATCTCTGAGACAATAACACTTCAAACGCAAAGCACTGCCTTCAGCAATGTTTATACCAAGTATTGCCTTATAAGAAATGGAAACACCAGCACAATGGAAAAAGCCTGAGACTTATTTGGAAAATGTATAACTGAGTCTAAAAAATTAAGTCAAATCTCAAAAATGGTCCTGTCGGGAATTCCCTGGTGGTCCAGTGGTTAGGACTCTGTGCTTCACTTCAGGGGGCCTGGTGGAACTGGTCAGGGGAACTAAGATCCCGCATGCTGCAGCCAACAAAACAAAACAAAACAGGTCCTGTTTATAGAAGTCAACAATTCTAATTCTATACCACATGTATATATCAGCTGCCCAAGTCCTGCAAAAGAGCAGTAAAACACCATTGATTTCTAAACATGAGTTCCTGTAGCACTTATGTTCTGCAAGGGCAAGAAATTAACAGATGGCTTACTAGCAATATTGTCTTTAAAAAGTCCAAAAGGATCCAGTAAAACACAACTATGAGTGGTAAATTAATAAAACTGAATGAAAAATTAACTTATTTTTCATTTATTCTTCACAAAGTGATAAACATCCCAAAGTTAAAAACATCAAAATCCTCACATTCAAATTCCTATAAAATAGTCAACTTCACCTACAGATCTGCCTTGCCTCTGTCAAGATTTTGTTTCTTTGCCTTCTATTACTCACCAATTCCATCTGGATTTACCGGTCTGGAGATGTCAGCTTGCCCCATGATTATGTTGTCTCATGTGTCTCACAACAACAAATTGTCCCCGACCAAAGCGAACTTTTCTTAAACGATAAATCCACATAAGGAGGGGACATGCACTCCTCTCTCAGTGTCACCGCCAGACATCAGGAAATGGCAGGAAGTCAGTTAATCTGCAGGAGTTTCTGCTTCCCTGTATCCCGGACAAGGCACTGGTGTTTCTCACAAATATGTCTTCACGCTGGCTCTCTTCACATAGGAATGCCTGTCATTCCAGAGTGCACACTGTGAAGAGCTCAAGTGCAGGAAGGGGAGGAGACTGCCAACCACATTCTAGCTGCTGAGCGGCACAGCCCTCAAAGTCCACACCTACTTTTTCTGACACTGAGCTGGGTTACAACTTTCCAGACTCACAGTCACGAAGAAAGGGACGCTGCTCAAGAGTCTACCAAACAATTTGTAAATTTAATCACACAAAAAACATCAGGGTTATGCATAAGCAAGCTGATGGGAGCAGAAGTCCATTCAAAGGTACATTTTAGATACAGGCTTACCTCAAAATCAGACCATTCTGACATTTCACTGCTTGCTCTAAAACTGTATTTCGTACCTGTGAGTGGCATACTCAGAGCAGAATAAGATCTGTGTATTGGGAAGTAATAACATTAGGAACAATATTTTAGAATTAAATATACCTTTTCTAAAAATAAAAAGAAATATTTCTGAAAATTTTGCTTACTAAAACAGTAAACTAGAAATGAATATTTTTAAGGTATTATGCAATATTTCTCTTTCTGCTAAAGTTCAATAATGATCTTGAGGAATACAAAACTATAGGGAGTAGCTCTACATGCTGCATATAATTCATAGGCAGTATCAGCTAACCACATGCAGCAATTGAAGGGCCAGCATGCATGCTGATTTTTTTTTTAAATTCAGATATAACTAATTTATATACAGCCATATACATAACTATTAAGGACATAGCTTGATGAATTTAACATCTGAAGGTAAAGGGGGAACTAACAATTCTGAGCACTGTATTAAGGAGTTTTATACTGTCTATGTCCTTTAATTATCACCACAAATAAACAGGCACTGTGAAGAATATATTACCCTATTATCAGATGAGAATAAGGCTACTGAGGTCAAATCCTGTGTTTGTCAAAGCCCTAATATTCCATTAACAAATGACAGCTACCCCTAAAACTGAGGTTTTAGTTTAAAACTTTGTTCTCCAAACTGAGATTTCGGAAAGATTTCTAGTATCTGGATTTTTCCTTTGCCTTTCCTTAGCACCTGCTTCTCTTTCCCCATTACCTTATCTCTATTATCTGCTTTTGATTAAAAAAGTAGCAAAGGTAAGGAATAAGAAAATGACAATGCTAAGGCAACAGTAAGAAAAAAAAAGTGTACACTGGGCAAAACTCAGTTGTTAGTACTGGTAGTAGTAAAAAAAATTATGATATTGACCATTAAAATAGGAAAGGATAAAAGGAAAAAAACAGCGAAATTTTACATTAAAAGAATGCACCAATCTAAGAATGTCAAATTCCTTCTAAGCTGGCCCTTACATTTATTAGCCTAAAAGCAGATCATGTGCAAGAGCACCACCCACTACTGTAAAATGGGTAAGCAAAAGGTGGCAAATGCATTGCCCAGCACCTAGTAGGTGCTCAGCATATTGTAGTTATCATCATCATGCAGACAATACAGCATATTGTTTAAGAAGATGAGCTTTGGAGGCAGACTAAAATTTTAATTCCAGATCTATTACTAGCTGTTAACACTAGGCAAGTTATTTCACCTCCCTGAGCCTTAGTTTCCTCATTTGTAAAGTGGGCATAACAATACTTACCAGTACAAGGCATTAAATGACATGAACAGAAATAAAGCACTTTGTAATGTGCCTGGCACATGGAAAGCTCTCAATAAATGCAAGCAATACCTATCACAGCTGTTATAGTAAAAAAAAAACAAGTCAAAAAAGGAGAGGGCAGGTCAGGGGCAGCCAGACAATGGTACATGGCAGAAAACCCAGTCATTACAAGGAGGTTAGTCACAAACGGAAGAGGATGACATTTCTGTACCATGAATCCAGAGAGCAAACTGGAAGAAGCAGGCCAAGGAGGAAGTCTGAACACAATCAGGTTGGTGCACAGAAACATTAAACAGATGGAACAGCCCAGATGTGTGTATTATCATGAATTAGTTCAAACCAGGCACATTAAACACACATACACATACACATACACACACACAGAGCCCAGAAACAGTATTATAGAATCTAGTTCATGTTGACAGAATTATACAAGAGTAGAACAGATAGATTTAAGGATCCTCATATGGCTGCTGTTTACCACCTGCCAAATTTAAATGTCCAACTTGACTTGGCTCACTGCTGATCTTGGGTATTTGAAAGCAGCAATAAACTCAAAGATTAGAAAAAGGATTCTTAGTGATCATTTGGCTCAATCTCCTATTCTTTACGGAAGAAGGAAATTGAGGGTTCAAGAGGTTATATGCTTTGCTCAGAGACAGGACTAAAACCCAAGACTCCTGATTCTAACTCCAGGACTCACTTTGGCTCTTGTATAAATGGCCATGGAAATATTTATTTCCTAAAGATATATTCATTTCCCAGGGAAGTCCACACTCTACAACAATGACAAATCTCTCAGAGATTCTAATTCTGTCACCTATGGACCAAACCAACACATGTTCCCTAACCAGCATGTTTCAGTTTCATTTTAACAATCAGTATTTACTTTGTGCTGACAAAAGCAGACAAGCAGGGAGAGGGGAAAGTATTGGCCTACTAATGGCTTTAAAATTTAACAATAAGGCCTTGTGTTCATTCTAGTTTTCCATGTATTACATTTTAGAAATGCAAAGGTAACTCTCACTTCAACTTTATAAGAAGTAGACAACTCTCTCTTAAGTGTCACCTGATAAGATGCTCTCTTTTTAGAGTACTTTTCTTCCACAGCTTATTGCCTCAAGGAATGGGGCAAGTAACAGATTAAAATTTGTGAATCTCTTCCTATTTTATTTA